>NW_027249703.1:0-91605 GCF_030848795.1 Temnothorax nylanderi | reverse complement strand
AAATATTCTCTCAACTTCATTTTGTTGTACTTAGGGTACGTAACGTGATTGTGACTCTGTTTTGTATGAATATACCAGTAACAGTATGCTGACTACTGCTATGGCAAAGAGAATAAAAATGAATGTTAATATTACTATCTTAAATTTATCTGAGTCCATTTCAATGAATGTTATGTATTTTATGTATTCGTCGTGTTGATCTGGGACTGTAGGAATCTTTATAGGTGAGTATCTTTTCATGTGTATATTTGGTGTAGATTATCTCTTACAAACTTAATTCTATGTATATCTATGTTGGCTATGTATCGGCTCGCTGCCTTCCCCGTTCGCCTATAATTAACACAATAAAACTTGCGCACTTCGCGCGCTCCTATCTCTTTCCTTTTTAAAACTCGTCAATATAAAATAGAATAAAATAAAATGCGCTCGGCGCTTAAAACTCTCTCTTTCTGATTACATTATAAAAAAAGTTATATTTGAGTATACACTCGCGGGTGTATCTCGTCCTCGTCTGGCTCGGCTTGGCTGGCGTTCTCCAAGTGCATCTCCTGCACCTCGGCCACTCCTTCGTTCTGCTCGTTCGGTCCAGCGGGCTGAACGCCCACCTCCAGCAATCTCTGCACCTCCTCGCTTCGGACAAAGTTGATTAGGTCTGGATTGACCTCGTCCTCGGCCTCACAGAGGCCGTCCCTGCACTCCTCCGTCGGCTGGTTTGCCCCTTCGAGTGCACCTTGGTCTGCACCTGGTTGCACCTTCTGCTCCTTTGCTACTGGCGGGTCGCTCGACATGTCCCCGGCCCGGCCGCTGCTTTCACGGCTCAAACTGGGAACGGAGGATTTATCCTGCGGTTCCACGGTTCGATTGGCGATCGGGGATTCCGATTTCGCGACGGATCAGATATCTCGTTACGTCGACTCTCCACAAATCCGATCTGCAACAATTCCTCACGAGTGGTTCGCTGATTTTTACGATCGGTTTCCTGATTTTAGGATTAAACACCGGTTTGCACAATTCTACGTACTCGTCGCTCATATTGATTTTATAACAACCCAACTACAAACTCGCTACGCGGTTCGCGTAGGCAATCAGCGCCTCGTCCACGAGGAGAGATCGGTCCCCCGTCAGGCGGAAGAGGTCTTTCCGCGCGCGGCCAGGCGCGGATATCGTGCCGAAAGACGGAAGCCGGGGCGCGAGAGGAGCGCCTTCAAACGTCTCTATAGCGTCTTCAAACTGGGGAGCATCGGGCCCCCCCAAAATTTCACTGTCTTCTATGTCTTTAGATATAAAAGGTTCGCACGGAGACATCACAAAAATCACATAACACGTCCGAACACGCGTTCGTACACAAAAAAACTCGTAAAAAACACGTGTACCATTTTGCGCTGACTCGATGCGACTGAATTCAATGACGGTTGCAGAACGGAAAAGTCGCCAGAGAAAAAAATATAATGGCGGTGTATAAAACTGATAGCAATATGTCTCGCATTACACCTGCGAGCGTAGACGTCCGCTGGAGCATCGTCGCCTTGCTTCTATGTTATGATATGCAATATTTGATTGTAAAATTCAAGCAGCCGGAGTTTTGGCGGACGTCGCATATACGGCTCAAATAGAAATGCGCGCGAAGAAATTATAGTATGATTTATACTTAAAAAACAATCTATCTACGCAGTACGTAAAAGACAAAGGAAGAAATGACGTAATCGGGACGATGATCTACCCGATATCGCGTCGAACCTGTCGGAACATGTTCGTCGTAAACAAAATTTTTCTAGAAAAAAGGGGGTGTTATCGCGCGTAGACTAAACAATTTCGCGCTATTTTTTTACGACGCAGTACGCGAGACAAAGGAAAAGATCTTTCAAAAATCAGTTGGAGCGAGAGAGATAGCAAAGGGTATATAACGAGGGATGAAGCACGTCGAGCCGCAGTAGTGAGATTTGAGAGCTATACATCGATCGAAAAGTAACGCGGTTTCTTCGTTATTGTATGGTTGAACATTATCATGTGCAAGTGCTCTGTAAAAGAGATTCTTTTATTGCTCAGTCGCAAAGATGTTCGTCCTGCTGTCGAGACCGTCGGACATTCGCGATTTTAGCGCCGAACAGCTGCAATTCGTGCCGAAAGCCGTTCTATTGCAAATGTGCGGCGATCACGTCTACTACGTGTGGGACAAACTTCCGGAGCATATAAAGGCGGATTTGGAGGTTCAGACCTATCGTCGCTGTGACGAACACTGGAATCAACCGTGGCAGCAAACGCACATCGACGGTCCCGCTCCGATGATTAAGGATTGCGGCGAATGTCAACGAAAATAAAAACATTAGTTTTCGCGACGTAAACATTTTTCTATTTTTTTCTCATAACAGTGAGCAAGAAGAAATGACGCTTGACAATAATCGCTCGCGGACACCGGACTATAAGAGTGATATCGATTTAATCGAAGAAAACTTTATATACTTCGACCATTTTTTTTATGCATACCATTTATTAGATGGTATCGCCAGTGCTTTGCGTGAAGAAGATCGAGGAGGAAAATCGACGGATGTGCAACGAAAATCACTAGCGCAGTTTGTTCGCAACCGCGAACTCGGGATACGAGGAACCGATAAATGCATCGTTAGACAAGGAGTTGTTATCGAGGATGACGAGTTTCCTTATAACTGGTTGGGTAGCACAAGATGGAAAATGTACATAAAGGTGCGGAACTTGGACAAAGAATATGAAGCTCGTCTAGCTTTATTTGTGATGAAGCCCTTTCCTTTTACAATAAACCTAAATTTAGGTCCGAGTATAAGGAGTATCACTATTGGGAAGTGGCAATGGGAAACGTGTCATCCCACCACCGGTGGTTGGCATAAAAAATCTGTGTCTGCAACGCTATCACCGTTCATTCGAAACAGTGAACCAGAAGAAACGGTGTTTGTCTTTGCACTAAATAGATAAAAAACATGGAGCAATTCGAGCAAACCGAACGCGATCTGTTGGAGCTGTCCGACCAAGTCGCTACCTTGAGTGAATATTTCACATGGGCGCTGCAATGCGTGGAATTCGTCGAGCAGCTCGAAGAAGGCTGTCGTGCCAAACGTCCGCGGCTCTCGATCGGGCAGAGACAAAAGTTGGTTGCCAGAATCGCGCGACTCGAGGGTGCGAAGACGCGATTGGAAAGACAATTTATTCGTAGCGGTGGTGATTATGCGAATGCCGGTAACAGTGGTGACACGCGCGCGACAGAACTCGTATGGCGAGAAATCGACGCCGCGTTCGAATCGCGGATAATGACCGGTGCGGTAATTAATACAGACCATGTAGAACCGCGGCAGTTTTTGGAAGACGCCTGCAGCGTAGTGTGCAAGCGAGTGCGAGACATTATAAAAAAACAACTGTGTCAAAGTGAACACCTTGTTCAACGGGGAGTTTGTGGCGGGCGATAAACGTGCCAATAAGAGTTTTAATACAAATAACAAAGAACTCTGTCGTACATCGCACTTGCGCGAGTGGTACGAGCGGCACGTTATCGAGCCCACATTAGCAAAACTCGAGGAGTTCCAGGAACGCGACAGTGGGTGGGCGTTGACGCGAATCCTCAATTTGACGGTAAACGTCAACAGATACAATCCTTTGCGCGCGGGGTGTCACTTGAAATTGCCTCAAGACATTAAAACGAAGAACGCGGTAATCAATGTACTGTCTATGGACAATGCGTGTTTTGCGTGGTCAGTGGTAGCCGCCTTGCATCCAGCCGAAAGACATTCAGAACGGGAATCTTCATACCCGCATTATTCAACGGTATTGAATGTACGAGACATTGAGTTCCCAATGACATTGAGTCAAATTAAAAAGTTCGAACGGCTCAACAATATATCCGTCAACGTCTATACCATCGAGGGACAGAAGACGTCAACCGTTCTTCCAATACGGCTTACCGACCGCACGAGTAACAAACACGTGAATCTGCTGTACGTGCAGGATCCGCGAGACAACAATGTTGGACATTTTGCGTGGATTAAGCATCTATCCCGCCTCGTGAGCTCACAAATTAACAAACATAGACACACAAAGTACATTTGTGATCGGTAAGTGTCTATACTTTTTTTAAATAATATATAGAATATTTTGTATATAAAAAAATTTATAATATTTGTATTTCTTTTTTGTAGATGTCTTCACTATTTTAGTTCGAGCGACAAGTTGCAGTCTCACACTGTGGACTGCCGAGAGGTAAACAAATGCGCAATCCGACTGCCGAGCGAGGACAAGTGGCTGAGCTTCAAGAACCACAGCAGGAAAGAGCGACTTCCCTTTGTGGTGTACGCCGATCTGGAGTGCGTGCTGCAGAAGACACAACCGGAGACGGAACACGCGTCATACGTCTATCAACATCATCGGGTATGTAGTATAGCATACTACATACAGTGCTCGTACGACAAAACGTTATCAGCGTATCGATTTCGTCGCGATAATGACTGCGTCGCGTGATTCGTCGAGGAACTCAAAGGATTGGCGCATCGCGTAAAGAATATCTTGTCAGACAATGTATGCATAGTAGACCTAACGCGAGACGAGTGGGAGACATTTCGCAGCGTGGCGCAATGTCACATATGTGAAAAACCGTTCGCGCCGGATGATAATCGTGTACGCGATCATTGCCACCTGACCGGGCGTTACAGAGGTCCAGCACACTCGACGTGCAATCTGAATTATAAGGATTCTCACTTCATCCCAGTAATATTCCACAATCTGTCGGGCTATGACGCACACTTTATTATCAAGGAGATAGCTGCCGCGTTCGAAGGCTCGATCGATGTACTGCCTATAACAAAGGAAAAGTACATCTCATTCACAAAGCATGTGAAAGACACAGCGGAAAGATCAGATTCGCGCAGCGACATAAAATTAAGATTTATCGACTCGTATAAATTTCTGAGCGCGAGTCTCGCAAAATTGGCATCCTTCCTCGACAAGGATAAATTAAAAGATATACGTTCCAAATTTTCCGCGTTATCCGACGACGATTTCAAATTATTGACGCGAAAAGGTGTCTTTCCATACGAATACGTGGACAGCGTCGAAAAGCTGGAGGATACGTGTTTACCGCCGCGCGATTCATTTTACAGTTCCTTGACCGGTGAAACCGTATCCGAGAGCGATTACGCGCACGCCGCGAACGTATGGCAGCGATTCTCCGTTCAAACCCTGGGCGAATACAGCGATCTATACCTGAAAACCGATGTCTTGCTGTTGGCCGACGTGTTTGAAAATTTCCGCGACAGCTGCGTCGCGAGTTACGGACTCGATCCCGCGTACTACTACACTTTACCAGGCTTTACGTGGGACGTCATGTTGAAACATACGTGTGTCAATTTCGAACTGCTGACCGACATTGACATGGTTATGTTTATTGAACGTGGTATTCGCGGCGGCCTGAGTCAATGTTCCGGCAGATACGCGCAGGCCAACAACAAATATATGCAGTCGTACGATTCATCGAAACCGTCATCGTATCTAATGTACTTCGATGTAAATAACCTGTACGGCTGGGCGATGTGTCAACCATTGCCCTACGCGGAGTTTCGATGGGTCGAAGACGTGTCGAATTTCGACTTTAACGCGATCGCTTTGGATTCGCCTACGGGCTATATTCTCGAGGTCGACCTAGAGTATCCACAGGATAAACACGACGCGCACACTGACCTACCGTTCTGTCCGATGCGCGATAAACCGCCCGGCAAACGACAGGACAAACTTCTCGCCACGGTGAACGATAAGGAGCGTTACGTTATTCATTATCGCAATCTAGAGCAGTGCACGCGCCACGGTCTTCGCGTCACAAAAATACATCGCGTATTACAATTCGTTCAATCTGCGTGGCTCCGCGCTTACATCGAACTCAATACAGAATTTAGAACACAGGCCAAAAATGAGTTCGAAAAAATTTATATAAATTAATGAATAACGCAGTTTTCGGGAAAACGATGGAGAATGTACGCAATCACGTCGATGTAAAGTTACTGACGAAGTGGGACGGACGATACGGCGCGGAGGCAATGATCGCGCGACCGAATTTCCACAGCAGGAGCGTGTTTTCGGAAAATCTGGTAGCCGTCGAAATGCGCAAACTCGAGGTGAAATTCGACAAACCGATCTACGTCGGCATGTGCATCCTCGACTTGTCGAAGGTATGCCTATACGAATTTCACCACGAGTACATGTCTCCCCTGTACCGCGACTCGTGTAGAATCATGTATACCGACACGGACAGTTTGATTTATTATATCGAGTGCGACGACGCGTACGAGACGATGAAACGTGATATAGCCAGGTTCGACACGAGTGATTACGCGGTAGATAACGCTTACGGTATATCTCTCGTGAATAAAAAAGTGCCGGGCCTGATGAAGGACGAAAACAACGGCGCGATCATGACCGAATTCGTTGGACTTAGGGCGAAAATGTATGCCTTGCGAGTCGATGGCAAAAAAGATTGTAAAAAAGCTAAAGGTGTCAAAAGCAACGTTATCGCGCGCACCATCACGTTCGACGACTACACGCGGTGTCTGAACGATGAGATCGAAATGACTCGACCGCAGTCGTGCATAAGATCGAAAATGCACAAAGTGTACACTATCAGCGAGACGAAAATCGCTCTGAGTCCGTATGACGATAAGCGATATATCGTGCCGGATTCGACAGATACGTTGCCGTGGGGACATTATCGCATACCTTTATATGATAAGGAACAGTGAAGATTCATGTATGTAATGTATGTATGTATGTATGTACATAGGAATATATGTATGTAATGTATGTAGTAGTATAACACGACATATGTATGTAACGTAATATAATATGTAATGTACTAGTATGAATGTATGTATATGTATAATGGAAGGAATATTAATCACGTATATTTTTATATTTTATATTATAAAACATTTATTCAATAAAAAATTTTTTATACAATATTTCCATTTATTACTTCCCTAAACATTTTGTTCCTAAAGTACGGCATGTCATCGTGCGTGAACGTTATCTTCCTGCTTGCACAGACGTATTCGGCGAACATGCAAGAGAATACACCACAATCACTGCCGTTCGTCTGTTGCGGAATATTCTTGGCGGAATAAAATGTCCAATCACTCATATCATAAGGTTGTTTCTTTTTGTCAAGACTCTCATCTTGTAAATATAGTTTTAGCGCAGCCAGACATTTCGGATTATCACTGCCCATACTGTCGTAATAAACAATTGTTTTATCGCGGAAATCTACTATTGACATACACCAGTGCACGTTCAAATGTATTGGGATAATAATGAGATCCTGCGCAAAGATGTCCACCTTCTTGGTCCATCGCTTCAGAGACGAGTGACCGCTCGACAGAAGTTTTGGGTAAAAGAACGTGTTCATCGCATGTACTTTCGGATATTTGTTCGAAGATGTACCTCTGGCGATCAGTAGATTCATATAAAAGTTAATCACTTCGTCGTTGAGCCAATTTAAATCGACCAGCGTGTGAAGATCCTTTTGCGTGAGCTTCAGACCGAAGCCTTCCACCACCATCTCCATACTGCGATTTTGTCAAAAACCTTTGACAAAAAATATGTCATAAAAATTATACCACATCACATTCCAATAATTTTAAATAATAATTTGCAAATTTACCAGATGAACTGTTGCACAGATGAATCGCTGCACCATAGATTGTTAACTGTTTCGATCGCTCCGCACAGATTTTAACTGTTTCGATCGCTGTACACAGATTTTAAATGTCTCAATCAATGCACAGATGGATCACCGAGGTGTTTAAGCTCTCAAATCATACTACTGTAGCTTGATGCATCCCTCGTTATATACCCTTTGCTCTCTCTCTCTCGCTCCAACTGAATCTTGAAAGATTATTTTTTTCTCTGTTTTGCATTTCTTCCTTTGTCTCGCGTACGCGTCGTAAAAAAATAGTATGAAATAGATACGTATACGCAATAACAGCCCCCTTCTTCAAGAAAAAAAATTTGTTTATAGCGCCACGATGAACACGAAACCCGCAATAGTAGATAACGTATTATATTAGAAAGGATATTAATAAAGATATCGTATATGTATTTCAAACATTTTATATGTTGCATACGTCGTTACATATTTTTATATATTGGATATTTTGTATTTAATATTTTTTACATAGTTTATTTTTTCATATGTTTAAAAAAAATACAATTTGTACGAATTAAATAACATTATTCTTGTGTATCCAAGAGTTGTGCGATCCATCGAATCCCAGCCATTTCACATAAACCTCGTTGCCCTTCCTGCGCAGTACTTTCTCCACGAGATACACGTCAGGATACGTCGCGCAATGCAACTCATACTCGTAGAACGCTCCAGCGACGGATTTTCCACGATAGTCCTCGAGTAGATAGGTTACGGGATTGGTATGCTGCACTTGAACGATCTTAAACACCTCGGTGGTCCAATTCGGCGTGTAACCCTTCTCGAAAATTGTTTTGTATTTGCTGACGCGTACCGAGTCGCCCGTTTTGAACTTTGCCGGGCCCGCGATCTTTATCGCGCTGTACACTGTAGCCAAGAGTCTTTCGGCGATCGCGGGGGTAACGTCAACGGGTCGCATGCCGATCGTTCGATGCTTGCGCGCGTTGTAATCCGACACGAGTCGCGGCAATGCGTCGACCCACTTGTAATTTTCATTGAGCGTAAACATCTTCCACATATTGTTTTTTAACGTGCGATTGAATCGCTCGACGACCGATGCCTTCATCACCGAATACGTGGAATAATGATTGATGTCGTGTTTTCTCACGAGACGTTGCACGTCGGTGTTGTAAAATTCCTTCCCCATGTCGGTTTGTAGATTACTAAGGCACCTCCCGCTATCTCGAATTATCTCAGCGATAGCGTCAGCTGTCTCGCTGCCGCCTTTACCCTTGAGCGGCACGGCCCACGCGTACTTGCTCAACACATCGATGACGGTGAGTATGTAGTGGTGGCCTCCGTTGAAACGCGAGTACGGGCGCATCTCAACGATATCAGCCTGCCACAGATCGTCGTATCCTCGCACTATGACGTGTCTGCGGGGAAAATTTCTTCTCGCCGATGCGTGCAATTCGTCCACCAACCGTCGCTTTTCGATATTTTTATCCACATCGGTCGATTTTAACGGTCTCATGTTTGGTTAGCGTTTCGTTGGTTGTTCGTCGTCGTTCTTTAACTGTACGTAGCCGTTTCTGTTGATGTTTCTGCGTCGTTCGTCGCTGTTTCTGAACCGCTCAGAAACGATTTCGAGCCGTTCCTGAACCGTTTGACGGCCGTCTGACAACCGTTCCTGAATCGTTCGTTGTCGTTCGTCGTCGTCAGTTAACCGTTGTTTATCATTCATCGTCGTCGTCGTCGTCGTCGACGTTCTTTAGCCGTTTGTAACCTTTCCTGTCACCGCGTAGTTCGCACCTGTTTCTGAACCGCTCGTAATCGTTTTTGAGCTGTTTTTGAACCGTTCTTGAACCGTCCGACAACCGTTCTTGAACCGTAAGACAGCCGTCCGACAACCGTTCTCGAGTCGTTCGTTGCTGTTCGTCGCCGTCGTTAATTAACCGTTGCCTCTCTTCACTCGTCGCCGTTCGATAGTCGTTTCTGCTGAACCGTTTCTTGTCACTCATCGTCGTTCGCGAGTCGTTTCCAATCTAACGATATTCGCACGCCGAAGCGCGTTTATCGCAGTCTGTAACGCTCGCACGTTCTTCTCGAACGCGGTAAGCTTCTCGTCTGACTCTTTCCGTTGATCTCGCAAACTTTTAACGCACTGATCCACGTATAGTTTGTTAACAGCGTCACCGTCAGTCTCAGGTTGCGCTACGCGACGAATCTTGCACGACCTTGCGTCAAAGTCCGTGGCGATGCGACACAGAGCGTTGTCGCGCACGAAATTTCTCACTAATCCGCTCCACCGATAGTACGAATTGGCATTCGTCGCGTCTTCGCTCCGCTCGAACAATCCAAATTTATTGATCGGCATTTCAACACCGATTGAACGGATCGCTGTCGCGCCGTTTAATTTATAATAAGCCCAGCCTCGCAAAGTTCCTCGATGATCGACGTGATCTCGTTGTCGTGGGCATTGCTGCCAGCTTGACGCGATGCGTCGAGCAATCGCAGACGATCCACCAGCTCGTTGGGGTCGTCCCAGTGCACGTAGTCGATCTTATTGTCGGTTAGCGTCATCGCGCGAGGCGCGAATACGCCCTTTCCGGATTTTTTCGTCTTGGATTCGGTCGATATCAACGGTGAGATTACCCATAGATACTTATATCCCCTGTTACCCTTTACTCGCTCGCGAGGATCGTGCTTGTATTTATGAGCACTCGTCGCCAACAGTATGTTCCTGTACTTTTGCCTATCGGCATCCGTGTAGAGTTTATCATCGGGTATTTTTTTGAAGATCAACTCGTAAATACCGGGTGTACCGGCGTATCGTACGTCGCCGATATGAATGTTATCCGCTTTGTCCACGTAAAAACGTTTATTACCGAGCATCAATTCATTCTTGTCGAGATAAACGCCGTACACGTCGTCTATCGTTGGATCGGTGCCCAAAACAGACGAGATATACACTCGGCTCAGTGAACCGAAGCGATCTTCCAACGTTTCTATAAACAATTCTCGCCCCTCCGACGTTTGCAACTGCTTTTGAACGGTCGTCCCGATCGAGTCATCCGTGGTTTCGAAAACATACTCGTTTTCGAGAAATTCGGGACTTGTACGTTGCACGGTTCGCGTCGGTGTAGAGGTTATCGGTGTAGAGGTTATCGGTAGTACTATCAAGCGTTTCAATTGATTAGATTTACGCGGTGTCGACGATGAGAGATCCGACCAGGAGTCTAATCGTTCCCTCTTTATCTTCGGTGTAGCATCCTCCTCCTCCTCGCCAGCGACGCTTTCCGGCTTCTCCTTCTTCACCGCGGTCAAGCTCGAGTTGTCGACGATCTTTTTCAGCGGCCCGATGAGAGGTTTAAAGTGCGTGTCCAACTCAATGTCCTTCTCGATCTTACCGGTCTTCAAAGCGCAAAGTTTCTTACAAATCGAATTACTCGTTTTCGCAATATTTTTCACGATCTTCTCGCGTTCGCGAATCGTCTCGCTCCCGTCGATCGCAGCCATCGCGGGGGAAAAAAAACAAAGCAGAGCGTCGATCTCTCTCTCTGTAACGCTAACGTTTCACCTTCGACGACGTATCGGCGACGACTGACCGCTTTTGCGGTATCGCGAACACGTTAAACCCTTTTCTGTATCGGCCGTTCGAAAGCGCGCTGTCCTTATCTATCACTACGAATCCGTACTTGCATTGCCAACATTCGTGGCACAACGAGCAAAATTCATCGTACGACATGTCGGTATTTACGTGATCGTTGTACACGTGTTTCAAATTAGTACCATCCTGTTTGAATAGGATCAGCAGATTCGCGTTGTCGCGTATCAGATGTTTAGGTATTCTCGCGTACGTCTGACAGAGATAAAAGCAGTCGACGCTCGAGTGCCTGCCCATTGAGAAATACTCTCTCACAGTGTCTTGCTTATCGCACGCCACGTCGTCGAAGACGAATATCGAGTTTGGGCACGCGTCGCTCGGTGGAATGACGTCACTGTTATTGGAGAAGGTGTAGTAGTCGATTTCGTCGATCGATGTCAATAAATTCTCCAGATATCGATATTTCGGTTGTCGCAGCGATTTCGAGTACACGTACACATTCTCGAAACGTACACCGTGCGGACTTTCCAGTAAACTTATCAGAACGTTGGTTTTACCGCAATTCGAGGGACCGCAAATGATCGCGCGTATAGTAGTCGGCAGCACCGTACCGTGTCTGCGCCTCTCCGCGTTGCCCTCCATCGGTCGTGATCTGTCGTCGCAATTCGTCACGCGAATCGTCAACGGTTGTCGCACAAATCTCATTTTTTTTCCTTACACCTTGTACGACTGAATTGAACTTTCTCGTTTGAACGTCTATTTATAGATGCGCGGTACCGCGAATCGCTCAGTCGCACAGATGTTCGTCCTGCTGTCGAGACCTTCGAACATTCGCGATTTTAGCGCCGAATGCGGCGAATGTCAATGAAAACAAAAAAACAGGTGGAGGTCTGTTTAATCGCGCGATTGGTGCACTTCCGTTCGAATTGCACATTCCCGGCTACCAGTTTTGCGGTCCGGGTACTCGTTTGCAAGAACGATTGGCTAGAGGTGATCCGGGTGTAAATCCATTGGACGCGGCGTGTCGCGAGCACGACATAGACTATTTGCGTAGCAAAGAGCTCACCGAGAGACACGCGGCTGACAAGATACTCGCCGAGAGAGCGCTGGGACGCGTCATCGCGAGAGATTCGACTCTCGGAGAGAGGGCTGCCGCTACAGCCGTCTGGGCGGCCATGAAGGCTAAGACGAAGCTCGGAATGGGTTTGAAAACACGAAAAACACGAACGAGGAAAAGGTCGACGAAGAAACGGATACTTCCGACAGCGAAACGAGGTGGCGTATTGCCGATTCTACCGTTGTTGGGAGTTCTCGGTTCTCTGGCCGGCGGAGCGGCCGGAATTACTACGGCGATGAACGCTAGCAAAGCCGCGCGGCGTCAGCTGGAAGAGACGCAACGTTACAATCGCGCCATGGAAGGTCGCGGACTTTATCTTGCTCCGTACAAATATGGACAAGGATTGTATCTCGGCCCGCACAAACGCGGGCGAGGAGTAGCGTTGAAGATTAGAAAGAAAAAAAAACGTCAAAAAGACGTTAAATATGCCCACGGGTATTACGACTAACGTACAATTGAGTCGACTGGCAAGGCGAATGCGCGTACCGTTCTTCAGAGGTGTTTTCATGCGTGATTCGTTACCGATCGTCGATGGCGTACGTCGAAACGAGAGCGGTATCGTGAATTTGGATGATGCAGCTGCCCCGGCACCCATTGGGTAGCGTACGCCAAGAGGGGAGATTGAGTCGTATATTTCGATAGTTTCGGCAATCTTCGACCACCGAAAGAACTGGTGCGATATTTCGGACCGAGCGTGACGAAGATCGAGTACAATCACACATCTTATCAGCGATACGATCAGAGCATCTGTGGACAATTGTGCTTGCAATTTCTCCGGACGATCGACGACGATCGACGCTAATTTAAAACCTGACGACGCGCCTTGCGGAGACTCAGTGTTCATCGAACAGCTCCCGTCGACATGTCTATAACGTTCACACTGACCGGGAAGAGCAGCATCCTCGCGGAGCACTAATTTCCCGCCGTGGATCTGAGCGACGGTGACTACGAGCTCGGTCTAACGTGTTTTGAGACTTATCATACGATTCCGAACGTGAATTCTTTGAATAATAAATTTTATTTTGACGAGGATGACACGGAAATTACGATTCCCGAGGGATCGTACGAGATACGGGCCATACACGAGTTTTTGAAACGTGAAATTTCACGGAAACGTCCGCGACGCGTGGTTCGTTCCAACGACGACGACGATCGTATGTCGGTCGCGAATGTCGCGCGAGAGGAGAACGTTCGCGCGAACGGCTACGAAGACGAGGTCGCGGAGTACCCGATAGTGCTCCGCGCAAATTACAATACGATGAAAAGCGAGATCAAGTGCGCTTTCAGAGTGAACTTTAACAAACCGAACAACGTCGGATCGCTGCTGGGATTCTCGTCGACGCGTGTATTGCAGCCGGGACAGTGGCATGAATCGGACGCACCGATTAATATTATCAACGTAAACATTATCCGCGTGGAGTGTAACGTGACCGCGGGTGCGTACAGCAACGGCAAACGCGTTCATACGATACACGAGTTTTCACCGAGCGTACCACCGGGATATAAGATATCGGAAACGCCGGCGCAGATCATTTATCTGCCGATCATCGCGCGGAGCGTTACTGATCTAACGATACGCGTCGCTGATCAAGACGGACGATTGCTCGATTTTCGCGGAGAAGAGATCACCGTCAGATTGCACGTACGACGGCGAGAGCGATAACGCGGCAGCCGTGTGCGTGAGCGTGAGTGTGCGCGCGACATATAAGATGCTAGTGTTGAACGACTCGGAGCACGCGACAGATAACAACAATAATATCTTTACGGCTGCGCCGATCGACGATATCGTCAAGTCGACATTCGACGGTGTTAAACAAGCGACGAGAAAAAAGCTCAACGCGTTGAACGTTAAATTTTTACAATCTCTGGGATTCGCGGTGCGAAACATCTGAACGATGACTGAAATTCTCAACATCGGACGCCTCCGATGTCGAGCCGGTCTTCGACGATCGCATTGTCAAGATCGAGACTCACACGTACAAACCGTACGCCAACACAACGTTTGACTATAGCGACGAGATACGAATACCCATACAACAGCAGGATCTGTATACGTTGCCGTGCGAAAGTTTTCTCTACGTCGAAGGAACATTGGCGGTGACCAGAGCAGCCGGCCAAGTCGATAACGTGGTACTGGGGACTAATTGCGTTGCGTTCATGTTCGACGAGATTCGATACGAGCTCGACGGTATGGAGATTGATCGCTGCAGAAACGTAGGAATAACCAGCACGCTCAAGAACTACGTTACGGTATCGTCCGACAGAAGCGTGATCCTGAGAAACGCTGGCTGGGAGCCACAGAATAACCCGAATGGATATTTCAATTTCTGCGTACCGCTCAACACGTTACTGGGATTTTGCGAGGATTACAAACGCGTGGTGATCAATGCTCGTCACAAATTGATCTTGATACGATCGCGCAACGACAACAATTCCCTGGTGGGAAGTCTCGCGTTGGAGCCCACCATCAAAATACATAAGATACAATGGCGAATGCCTCACGTGGTATTGAACGAGATCAACAAGCTGTCGATGTTGCGCGCCTTGGAAAACGGACGATATCTAAGTATGGGTTTCCGTTCGTGGGGTCTGTACGAGTATCCCCTGTTGCAGAACACGACCAAGCACTCGTGGGCCATTAAGACCGCGACTCAGCTCGAGAAACCGCGATACGTCGTCTTCGCTCTGCAGACGGGTCGGAAGAACATCATGTCCGCCGACACAAGTCGATTCGACGATTGCAACTTGACCAACGTAAAACTCTATCTAAACTCAGAAGTTTATCCATACGACGACTTGAATTTGGATTTTGGTAAACACAGATGGGCGATTCTGTATGATATGTACGCGCGTTTCTGCAAGGGCTACTACGGATACGAATATCTCGAGCCGAGTCTCACCGTTTCGACTTTTCTACGTAACGGCCCGTTTGTGATCATCGATTGCTCTCGCCAAAACGAATCCGTCAAAAACGCCACCGTGGATGTCAGAATAGAATTTGATTGCATGGAGAACGTACCGCCGAATACCTCCGCTTACTGTCTCATCATACACGACCGCGTGATTGAGTACAACCCGTTGACGAACGTGGTGCGCAGAATAGTCTGAGCGTTTGCGGCAACGTCGACGTGAATATTTTCTCTCTCTCTCTTTCTCTCTTTCCATCAGTCTTCGATACAATTATTGAGAGGGGTAAGGGAGGGGGGAAGTATAAATCAGAGTGTCGCGAGACGGTTTGCAGAGTTGCGCGTCATTCCTCTCGATTGACGCATTGACGAGAGAGAGATAAAGAAGTCTCGTCATGTCCGTACCAACATTCGTGGACCTGCAAGGATTCCTCGTCGGGATAAAATTTGTCGTGAAGGAGGTGGCTGTGCTGAGAAATGGCTGCGTTCTGTCGCATCACATCTTTAATTACCCCATGCCGTGGAATCTCCTCACAAAATCCGATAAATCGTGTGCTACCTGATGATTCGCAATCACCATGGATTACGATGGGAAGACGGAAACGTGCCGTACAGCATGGTGAAACGCCTGATTACATCGGCCGTGCTTGGTGTAGAAGAAGAAGACGAAGATGAGAAAGAAGACGATGACGACGACGACGAGATACCGACTCTCGTGTACGTCAAGGGATGTCAGAAACGAGAATGGCTGGTGGATCTGCTGGAGAATTATGCGCGAAAAAACCTAATCGTCGAGACTCTGGATGCGCATTACGAAGATATCGAATCTTTGAATAAACTAGGTGACACCAATACTATGCGATGCGGAAAACATGAAAAGAATTGCGCGTTACAAAATGTAATAAAACTATTTAACTGGTGGTCGCGCGCGACGCCATAAGAACTTGCGATCTTTTTTTTAAAATAAATTATATATAACTTTTTATAATGTTTTTATTTCTTACTCCCCCTCCCCCATCATCACCGTTAGAGTAGGCTTTACTTCTCCCTCTCTTAATAAAAAAATCCACTGCGCAGTTCTATATATAAACATTAATTCCCCCTCTCCCTTTCCCCCACCACATCATTACTTTTGGAATTGTCGCGTATACTAGATTAATTTTACACGATCAGTCTTGTCGCGATCGCTTGTACTGACGGTCAACTTCTCAGAGCCTAGAGAGCGAAAATGTTCTCCTTTGAAGGATGCAGCAGCAGCAACAGCAACAACGGTGGAAAACGCGCGAATGCCGTGAATTATTACGTGCCGATTCACGACGTTGAAACTCAAACGTATGAGGCCAGATGTAATAGGTAAGTTTCTTTTAAGAAAAAAATAGAGCCTCTCCCAGTTTTTATATCTTTACAAATTGTATTACTTACGAAAATAAACTAATTTCATTTTTTCTATACAGCATTTCGGGGGATCGTCGCGCGGTACGTATACTCGGCAGACGATACGCGCTGACAGCTACGGGATATAAATTCCTCGAAATTGGTATCAACGTGGGCCCACCGAGCTACGTGGAGATCGCCGTTGGAGATCATCGAGGAAAGGAACTGCTGTTGTCTCTCGAAACGTGAAAGGCACTCTACGAGCAACGGCGAAACATTCAGAATTTCTTTCGCAACGACTACAAAGATGTCCATAGTTTTATAAATGTTGGACCGCTAACGGTGAGAGTTTGTACGTCGGTTAATAATGTCAAACTCATACGTCTTGAATCTGCAAACGTACGCTTGATGATGACCGAATCGACGTTGCGTCGTATGTTCGATCTCGATCGGTGCATCGATGCGAGATTCGATCGTTTGGTCAGAATACTTGCGACGGTCGATGCAAAGTTTGCGCAGTTCTCCGATATCGCGTCCACCGTGACGGATCCCAAGGAAGCGTCGAATGTAATATACGCTAGCGATGCGTTCAATACGAATCAGCTCATCGATTGTGAGCTCGCAGCTTTAGTTTTTTAGTATGTAAGATATATTATGTAAAAGAAGAAGAATTAAATAAACAGGCTTTTTTTACACCTAAATGAACGATGTAATTTCTTTGCATGCATGTCCATCCCTACCTTAATTTTTTATCATCGCTTTGATGCGGTCGATCATCGGCAATCCGTCATTTCTTCCTTTGTCTCGCGTACTGCGTCGTAAAAAATAACGCGAAATTGTTTAGTCTACGCGATAACACCCCCTTTTTCCATAAAAATGTTGTTTACGACGAACATGTTCCGACAGGTTCGACGCGTTATCGAGTCGATCATCGTCCCGATGACGTCATTTTTTCCTTTGTCTTTTACATACTGCGTAGATAGATTGTTTTTTAAAGTATAAATCATACTATAATTTCTTCGCGCGCATTTATATTCGAGTCGTATATGCGACGTCGGCCGGAGCATCGGCGCCTCGCTTCTATATTATGATATGCGATACTTGTTTGTAAATTCAAGCAGCCGAAATTCTAGCGGACGTCGTCGCTCGCCTTTGTAGCGCGAGACTTCGCTGGAAGCGACTATCAGTTTTATACACCGCCATTATATTTTTCTCTGGCGACTTCTCCGTTCTACAACCGTCTGAAGCGTCATTGAATTCAGTCTCGTCGTGGCCGTACGTGAGCGTGCAACGTGTTTCGTTTATATACATTTTTATAATTATATTAAATATTTGTTTGTTTGTTTGTTTGTGTGTGATGCCTCCTCTAGAAATTGTGCGAGGCCGTGTAAAAGTGGGTGATTATAAGGAATCAAACGACTTTGACAGTGATCAGAATCAGGGTGAGTGGCTCGCTGCTCCGCCTGCTCCCGAACCCCCGCGTCAGCCACCCGCCATAGGACGCGGGCGGGCGCTGCTGAACCCTATCCGACCACTTGGTATCGGACGCGGGCGGGTGCAAGTTTACGTGGATCACCGCGCGGCCCTCGGACGCGGGCGGGCACAGTTTTACGCCGCGGCCCTCGCGCAGGGTCGCGCGTATGTTCCGACGGAGGAGGACAATAGATTAGCTGATGAACTTTTGTTCGACGCGGTTCCAATTCTAGCGGCTCTAGTTCTAGCGGTTCCTCCTCCTCCCGCTAACCGCCGCCCTGGTGCCCAGAATCCGCGGGAGGCTTTACTGGCTATGTGCGACGAATGGAGGGCCGCGGCCATGGGGCCCCTCCTCGTCAAAATTAAGAAGGTAAGACCGCTAACGCGACCGTCACGCGGACCCCGCGGACCCGCGGACCCGCGGCGCGACGCCGACCCCCCCGCGCGGACCCGCGGCGCGACGCCGACCCCCCCGCGCGGACCCGCGGCGCGGCGCGGCGCGGACCCCCCCGCGCGGCGCGGCGCGGCGCGAACCCGCGGCGCGAACCCGCGGCGCGGGTGAGTTATCCCGGTGAAACCAGGGGTTATGCGTTATGCAAAAATTTATCCCGGTGAGTCATCCCGATGAGTCATCCCGGATATGAGTCATCCCGGATATGAGTCATCCCGGTGAGTCATCCTGGATATGAGTCATCCCGGATATCTGTCATACATGTGGTATGCCAAGGTCACCACCCCTCCCCCTCACCCCCTCGTAATCCGATACCCCCCCTCCCCCTCACCCCCTCGTAATCCGAAACCCCCCTCCCCCTCACCCCCTCGTAATCCGATACACCCCCCTCCCCCTCACCCCCTCGTAATCCGATACCCCTGTGTAACCCGATACCCCGCCCCCTCCCCCTCCCCTTCACCCCCCGCGTAACCCGATACCCCCCGCCCCTCACCCCCCCTCATTGCCCCCGGGGTGGAAGCGGCCTTCTATACCTACTATATTTAAACGTGAATAATGTATTTTGGATTTGCAAAGGAATAATAGAACGCAACGTCTGGCAATCGGGCCAGTGGCCTAAGGACTGGGCCAAATCTGCAGTAATACCCATCCATAAAAAGGGGTCCACACGAAAGTGCCAAAACTATCGCACAATATCTCTGATATCCCATGCCAGCAAGGTACTACTCAGAATAATCGACCGGAGATTGCAGCAGTATCTGTCTCACCAAATTCCTCCTGAACAAGCCGGATTCGTTAAAGGCAGAGGAACCAGAGATCAAATATTTAACATCCGCCAACTGATAGAAAAAGCACGCGAATTTAATACGCCTATGTTCCTGTGCTTCATAGACTACAAGAAAGCGTTCGACTGTGTAAGATGGAAAGACCTATGGAAAGTGCTAAGAGAGATGGGAGTCCCGGATCATTTAGTGACCCTGATAAGCAATTTGTACAAGGAGAGTGCGGCTGTCATTAAGCTGGAGAACAAAAAATCGAAACCCTTCAAAACACATAAAGGAGTGCGGCAGGGCTGCATATTGTCACCCAGGTTATTCAACGTCTACGGCGAATATATAATGAGACGCGCCCTGGAAGGATACAACGGGGGAATAATAATCAACGGCAAAAACTTGAATAATCTCCGATACGCTGATGACACCACCTTAATAGCGAAAAACGAAGAGGAACTAACCAAAATGCTGGAATTAGTTACCAAGGAAAGCAATGAAGTAGGTCTACATATCAACCTGGAGAAGACCAAACTCATGGTGATTGACAGGGGCAACACGATACAACGAAACAATGTACGCCCAGACATGGAAACGGTCAAGGAGTTCATCTACTTGGGATCCTTAATCTCCAACATAGGAGGAAGCGAAGTAGAGATAAGAAGACGGATAGCAATGTCGCGAACAGCCATGGCGAACCTCAGGAGAATATGGGAAAACAAACAAATAACAATGAACACAAAGATAGCCCTGGTGAGATCCCTAGTGTTCTCTATATTCTCATATGGAGTGGAGACATGGACCATCAAGGCGACGGACAGACGCCGCATAGATGCGTTTGAAATGTGGTGCTGGAGGCGGATGCTGGGCATCCCCTGGACGGCAAGAAGAACGAACGTGTCAATTCTCAATGAGCTGAACATCACCGATCGACTGTCCACTATTTGCCGCAGAAGAGTTCTCCAATACTTTGGTCACATCACACGTAGAAACCAGGACAATCTCGAAAAACTGATTGTACAGGGGAAAGTTGAGGGGAAGAGACCAAGAGGCCGTTCTCCATCGCGCTGGCTGGATCAAATAAAAGATATCACAGGCCAACCACTACAAAAGAATCTCCGAGAAGCGGAAGACCGCCATTGTTGGAAGACGGTGGTTCGCCACTGTACATGACCATAATGTCACGACTCTTCAGACATGAAAATACGACGAGAAAGAAAAGAAGAAATAGAACGCAACAAGTGCTTGAAAATATATTTAACCGCAAGTAGTATGAATGAATGGATACTTTATTTACCCCCAAGGGGTCTTAAAGGGCGTTTTAAAGGGACGTACCCAACCCTGTACAATTGGCGTTTTGAAGGGACGTACCAACCCTGCACAATACTCGTGCTTCCTATCCCGCCCTGGCCTCGCTCTCTCGCTCTCTCGCTCTCTCGCTCGTTCGCTTATGCTTAACGCTTAACGCCTCTATACGCTTATACGCTTTACGCTTATACGCTTATTCGCTTATTCGTTCTTATATCTAACTTATCTCTAAAGTTGGACTTCCGTTTCCTTTACATCCTTCCATTTATACCGCTCTCTCATACATTTCACTCATACCGTTCTCTCATCCCCACTTCCATTCTCCTCCCTCCCTCTTGTCTCATTTCCTCTATCGCTTTCATCCATTCCTCTCCCTCTCCCCTTTCTCCCAGTAACCTCCCCACCACTTCCTGCCACCCCTCTCCATCCCACTTCTCCCATCTCGTACACTCCTCCCATATGTGTTCCCATGTTTCCTCTTTCCTCTCACACATCCTACACCTTCTATTCTCCTCCTTTTCCCAATATAGTCCTTCCCTAATTTCATTACCGAGTCTAAACCTTGCAACTCTACTCCACCTTGCTTCCTCCCAGTCCTTCTCTAAGTATTCCGGAATCCCGTCCTTCCTTATAAATTTATACCACCGGTTGTATCTCGAGTCTGCGATCTTTTCTATCCTTTCTTGCTTTTGTTTCAATTTCTCTTTGCTCTCTAAACTTTCAACTTCCAACTCTTCCTCCTCTTCAACTCTCACCCCCAGCTCTTCTAGGTAACTCTTTCTTTCTTTTTTTTGTTTCCCGTGGGAAGAGTGAAAATGCCTCGCGCACGCCCAGCCAGTGGGGCTTGCACCCACTAAAAACACTCTCCCTGAAACACAAGACAAGGACCACAGTCACGACACGCGGGAGACACGAGGTATTACGTCACGTGAACTCTTTCTTTCTTGCTCCCACCTTCCTATTATCTTCCCCCTCTTCCATCTCTCTTTTATTTCTTCTAGACATTTCCTCGCTATTCCCCCTCCATCCCCCTTGCCCTCTTCTAGCTTCTTTTCGAATTTCCATGCTCTCTTACTTGCTCTGCCTCTCATCTTCTCCCTCTCCACTTTATCTCTCACCATATATCCAGGTGTCCTCCAATTTAGCCCAAATATCCATCTGAGATATCTCTCCTGTATACCTTCTATCTCTTTCCTTTCCTTCCATCCCCATACTTCTGATCCGTATCCCATCACTGTCCATCCATATCAAGGTGTTGTACAACCAGATCCTTTTTTTCCAATCCTTTTTCCACCTTCTTTTCCCTATCCCCCAAACTTCCCTCATTACTCTCGCCGCCTTCCTTCTTCTTTCTCTGATGTGCGCCTCTTGTCCCCCATTTTCCTTCAGTGTGTATCCAAGGTATTTGACTTCCTTAACTTCTTATAACTTCTTTCCTTTCCATCTCCAATCATACTTTTTTTTTCCTTCCTCCACTCTTTCTGGATCTCATTATTTTTGTTTTCTCTATACTCAATGTTAAACCCTTCCTGTCCAGGTATCCCTCTAGTCTACTTATCATCGATCTCATGTCCTATTCCTCTTCCGCCATCAGCGCTATATCATCCGCATACATTAACGTGTAAATCTTTTCCCTTCTCAGCTTCACACCTCCCAATCCTCCCTTCTTCATATAATCTTCCAAATCCGCGATTAATAGGTTCAAGAGTATCGGACTTAATGGGCACCCTTGTCTCACGCCTTTCGCTAACCAGAATGTTCCTCCACTCTCTCTTCCCATTCTTACCCTGCTCTTCGTTTCTCTCAATACCTCCTTTACCCTATCTATTAGTCCCTTCCTCACTCCTCTCTCTATCATCGCCCCAATTAATACTTCTTTGTCCACCGAGTCGAACGCCGCTTTCAAATCTATGTATAATACTGTCATCTTTCCTTTCTTCTTTCCCAATTGTCTGTTTACCAAGTAGTTCAGTGTGAATATTTGGTCCATCGTCCCCATTCCTTTTCTAAATCCGGCCTGATTATCGGGAATCAAATTCTTCGTTTCAACCTCCTTCCTTATCCTTTCTGCTAGTATCGCTGTGTAGATCTTGTACATCGAAGACATAATTGTTATTTCTCTATAATTCTTCACCTCTCGCCCTTCTCCTTTCTTTATTATTGGAATTATTTCCCCTTCCTTCCATTGTTCCGGCCAACGTTCCCCTTTCCAGACCCTTTTACATATTTCCCATATCCATTTCACCATTTCTTCTCCTCCAAATTTCCACGCCTCGTTCGGTATCCCATCGTTGCCTATTGCTTTTCCTGTTTTCAACTTCTTTATTACGTTTCTTACCTCTTCCAGTTCTATCTCCTCCTCTTCTTGCCTGTCCCTTCCTCCTTCTCCTTTCACTACCCTATTCTCCACTCCACCCATTAATTCCATGAAGTACTCCTTCCACTCTTCCAGCTTTATCTCTTCGTTTATCCTCTTCCTTCTTTTTCTTACTCTGCCTATCAACTCCCATACCTTTCCTTCCGTTCTCGCTTCCCCTATTTTTCTTATCATCCTTTCCTTTTCCTCTTTCTTCTTTTTTTTGCACATTTCTCTGTACTCCCTCCTCCCTTCTCTGTACCTTTCCGCCTCTCCTTTTCCTTTCCTCCAATTTCTCAGCTCTTTCCTCACCTCTCTTTTTCTCTCCCTGCATTCTTCGTCCCACCATCCTCTTCTGTTCTTATTAGCCATTCTCCCACCCTCGTTTTTATTCTCCTCTATTACTTTACTTATCCTTGACATTCCTATTTCTATCTCTTCTTGTAGTTCCCCTTTTCCTCCTTCTATCATCCCTAACCTCTCTTTGAACTGTGTTCTTCCCTCCTCGCCCCATACTCCTCTTCTTCTTATTCTTTCTCCCTCTCTCCTTCCCTGCTTTCTCTCAAGTTTACCCCTTACACATACTATTAATGGATGATGATCTGAGTCCACTCTTTCTCCTACTTCCAGTCTTTCCACCTTTTCTCTAACTTTCTCCTCTCCTATAACGTAATCTATAACTGTCTCGCCTCTCCCTCCTGTGTACGTAAATTCGCCTTCCTCATCCCCTTTCACGCCTCCATTTAATATCATCCAATCTCTTTTCTCTATGAATTCCAGTAGCTTTCTTCCGTCTCCATTTATTTTCTTGTCTTTTGATCTTCTCCCTCCTCCTTCCGTTCTTCTTTTATCCTCTTCTTCCCAACCTCCTTCCCAACCCGTTCTAGCATTAAAAAGTCTCCACCTATTATAGTTTTTACACCCTTCTCCCCCTTTTCCATCCTATCCTTCAAGCCTTCTAGTTTCCTGTCTATATCATTATTTACATATAATCTTTTTTATAACCTTTTTTCTTCATTTATCTCTTCTATTCTCTTCCGTATTCCTAATAACATGCCTCCACTCGCCCTTCCTTTTTTGTTCTTCCTGGTCGCTATCTGCACTCTCCATCTGTATTCGCTTGGGATCTTCTCTTTCATCTCCTCCCATCCCCTCTCATCTAGCCATGTCTCCATCATTACCACTACGTCCCATTCCTTTACCCCTTCCCAGAACTCTTTATCCTTGTTTGCTATGCCTGCCACGTTCCAGAAAACCACCTTCCAAGTCTCCTCCTCCCTCCTGTCTTCCTTTTTCTCTCTCTCTCCGTTTCCCTTATCCTCCTCTCTGTCTTTTCTTCCTACGTTCTTTTCTTCCTTCTCCTTTTTACCTTCATTGTCCTCTTCATCTTCCTCTTCTGGATTGCCTCCATCCTCTGCTTCTCTTATTCTTCCACACTTTTCCTTTGTTGTCTCGCAATATCTCTTCATCCTCCTCCCATTTCCACCATTTTCCTTCTACTTGTATTTTTCCATATCCTACCCTTACTCTCTTACCATTTCCTCTCTCCTGTCTTGCAATGTCTTCTAAATTCCATCTCATCTTCCTCTCTTTTCATGTCAGGTCATCATCTATTCTTATCCCTTTTTCTCTTAGTCTTCTTCTCTCCATCATGACCTTTCTTTTCTGTTCCAATCCCTGTAGACCTATTACTGTCATTCTTACGCCCCTCTCTCCGCCATCTTCTATGACCTTCTTACAACTCACTTCCGCCTCTATTCCTATCCCCTTTAGAATTTCTTTCACCTCTTTTTCTATTTTGTTCCTCTTTCCTTTTGTTCCTCTCATAACTATGTTTTTTCTTCTTTCTTCTCTCTCTCTCATCTCTAATTTCTTATCTATTTCTTTTAGCTTTCTCTCCAGTCCCTTCTCTCCTACGTCTTCTTCTTTTCCTATTCCCTTTTTTTTCATTTTTGTTATCGTTTTCTCCATTTCCATTATTCTCTTTTTTATCTTCTCTTTCTCTTTCATCCATGGTTCTTTTTAAATCTTCCATCTCTTGTCTAATTTCCCTCCCCTGTTCCCTCATTATCTCTTTCATCTCCTCTATCCCTTTTCTCATCTCAGCTCTTACCATTATCTCTTCCCTCATGTTCTTGAAATCCTCTCTCATTTCAATAATTACCTCCCTCAACTCTTTCTCACCTATCTCTGTTTCTGATTTAGGAGACCTTGCCGTTTTATTGCTTCTTTTAAAAATGTCTTCCCCCCCGCTATTATCTAATTCCTCTCTCTTCCTTTTCCATAACTCGTCTAAATTTCCCAAGCTCCCACTTCTACCTCTTTCCTTTACTTTATTTATAATCCCTTTCTTTCCCTCCATCCCGCTTTCTTTCTCTCCGCTCATCTCTACCTGCTATTGGCCGACTCCCTTCTTATACTATATATCCCTAGCCCGTTTCTTTCGCCGCCCTGCGCGCTGTCTATACTTCACGCACTCCCTGCCCGCGGCCGCTCTCCGCTCGACGCTTTTCCCTCTTAACGCTCCGCGTGCTCCTTGCCCGTCCCGCTCTCACTCACGCTTTCCGAACCTTTTTCTTCCTCTATCCTTCTCAATCACACCTTCCCTCTCCACTTCTACCTGCACTCTCGCTCCTCCACTCTCTCCCTCTCACTCTCACACCTCCACTCACACTCTTCTACGCTCTCACACACTGCCGAAAAGAACTGCCCAGTCACCACGTGTCACTCTCTAACGCACCGGAAACGGAAGTCAACCGCAAGTAGTATATATATATATAAAAGAGAAAAGAAAAAAAAACTAGATTGTGTAATGATACTGGATATATAGTAATAATAAAAATATAAGATCAACTTAACTTTCAAACTGTCCCTTATCGCATCCATCCAACGAAATCGCAGTGACAACGATGCAACAAGACCTGTAACAAAATAAAAATAAACATGCTTAGCGAATAATAAATACAATGCTAGTATGGATAAAATACAAGAACTATAACCTACAAATAATAGTACGCGTTAAGAATTTAAAACGAATATATATAACAAAACAAAAACACAAAACAAAATATATATTTTGTACTTTAGCATATTACCTAAAGAACCAATAATCCGGTTCAGATAAATCCAACCGTGGCAGCACAGCTCTTGCACTACCGCACATCCTACATGAGAATGGAATAAATAACTAATTACACGTAATAAACATACTCTATATAAAATAAACGTAAACTATACGTAACCTGAACTTCCCTAAGGAGAAAGATGTCACGTCTCACGACACACCACCGGTGGGTTTCCGCCGCATAAATTTCGCCGCATAAAATTTTTCTTCTTCCCCATCCCTGTTGCATAGTACCTGAAAACAGTATTAAAATATAATATCGCCCTTTAACCAAACTGTCATAACACACGAGTTACATAAAACAGCTGACACATGGCTGAGCCTATAGAAGATGGCTGCCTTAAGGCACCTCTTCATGCTAAAGCCCCATTTTTATAAACTACACTATAAATTTTTTTGACAACTATTTGTTAAATTCCCCAGAATCTATAAAGTTAATTATTCATTGCTATTCATTGCTAATACAGGCTTTATAAGATCCTTTATGTAATGTAAATTTAGTTTGACTCATGAATCTAACGGAAAGAAACGTATGTTCTATATAGATGCATTAATAAAATTGAAATAAAATATAAATTAATTAATTAGAGGCAAACCAATCATAAGAATATAACCTTTTATGCCTAAAGAACATTATCATGTCAAAATAATAATTATTTCATTAGGGTTTTCCAAACATGATTGTTATAAATAATTAAATTATGTCATTAACAGACCTAACTAATACCACTATCGGAACCATCATAAAAGATTAAACAACTTTTGTACATAAATTATTTTTGCATCTCTTAAAATAAACTAATTAACAATAAAATTTATCGTAAAATTATTATTGAAAATAATCAATAAAATTACTACAATCACTCAGCAGAGCATGTCAAATAACCTAACAAAAACCGCCACTTCGTATCTTCTTTCAATTCCAAGATAAAAATTACGGAAATCCGTAAAACATAAAAATTTTTAACGCCCTAAAATAAAGCCCTCAATTACCTGAATCCAACAAAAGAAACTCCATCTCTCTATCTCTTACCGTTTTCGAGTTATGAATTATTAAAGTTTCGTGTCCGCCATTTTAAACTTTTTACCATTTAAACTTAGGAAGACCAAACCACTTCTATATTAATATTCTTAGTCTTCTATACATTTTGGCTATAACAAATTTCATTTTCAAACGAAAATTTTGATACCTAATTATTATGCTAAAAATAGAATCTTCCATGTCCCTAAACGTCAATAGCGTTAACCCCGATTTTTTATCTAAATTAATTAAATTAATAAATGAGATTGAAAATTGAATATTCGCTTCACGAATCTGAGAAAGACAGACTTATGCCACGAATGTAAAGACAAGGATAGTTTAATACTTCCCCCCTATGAATTAAATTAGCGTACGACTTCTATACGAAAGACGAGGATAGTTTAATACCGACCTTATACAAATTCACAATGAGTAAGACAAGGATAGCTATATAGACTCATAATAAAATTAAATAAATATGAAAATGAACAGTTGAAGACAAAACAATTATAGAAACACATTGGCTGCGTTCAGCAGAACGCAACAGTTTGCAACCGTTTTATGATTCTCTGCTGAACGATTGTAAGCGCATTCAAAATCTCAACACGTTCACTCTGGTTCACTCAGCGGTTGCCATGGTTTTTAGCGAACTAAAAGTACGCTGTTTATCAAGCAAAACGTTATTATCAGTAAAATGGCTGCTCCTAGTGTATCAACATCACGCAGACTGTATAATTATAAGTATACATATAAAAAAATTATTTATAACGTCACAGATACAGTGGAAACGCACAGGAAGTTACAAAATGGTATGTATAAATTACATATATACACATATATATATATATATGTGCGTGTGCGTATGCGTGAGCGTGTGCGTGTGCGTGTGCGTGTGCGTGTGCGTGTGCGTGTGCGTGTGCGTGTGCGTGTGCGTGCGCGTGCGCGTGCGCGTGTGCGTGTGCGTGCGCGTGCGCGTGCGCGTGTGCGTGTGCGTGTGCGTGTGCGTGTGCGTGTGCGTGTGCGTGTGCGTGTGCGTGTGCGTGTGCGTGTGCGTGTGCGTGTGCGTGTGCGTGTGCGTGTGCGTGTGTGTGTGTGTGTGTGCGTGTGTATATATATATGTATAACGTGTATATATATATATATATATATATACATATATTTCAAATAAATAAATTTATACCTGCTTCAGTAACTGACTGACTTTGACAATTCATCCTTCCAGCATCTTCGACAATTGTCTTTTTGGCACTCTTGGCAATTTGTTGCTCTCTAGCAACCTTATATTTATGTAACAATTGCGTCGCAAATAGCGTATCTGTTTGAAAAAAAAATTAAAATTTAAAGGCCATTCACTCCTCTTTTCTAAGTTACAAACTAAAATTACATATATCCAGATAGCACAAGTCGTCCTCAAATCATCCTCGACACATCCAGAAGTCCTGCATGAGGACATCTTGAGGACACCCTGGATGTAGTGAAGATGACCTAAGGACGTTTGTGCTATCTGGGTAGATACAGATCATATAGCGCTATTACTTTTGTTAGCCTCAATAGCACCCTCTTCAGAAACTTCTAGGTTATAAATCATTCCTGTATCTCCTTCAAATAATTTTAAGATCGGCATTTTCTCTTAAATTTTATTTCTTTCTCAATTTTTTAATAATTTATACACCATGTACACATACAGCACGGTATATAGCACGACATACAGCAGTACGTAAACTTAACCAAACTTTACAGCGTTGCTTTCCCGCGTTTTGCACATTCAAACTACACGCTTCAGTCGTACTACCTCGGAGAGCAGCAGCATTGAAAGCGAGTTGGAAGTGAAAATCTATGACGTATTAATGACGTCATACATGCTATTGGAACACTTCGAAGTGCCAAGTGGACTGGTTAAAACAACGCTCCAAACAATACGAAGCATTTGTAGCGCTGACCGGACCGCACCCAAGGTTTTGACTTGTATAAAAGTTGTTATATATGATCTGGGGAATAAATTAAAAATATTTGTTGACATAGTTAATAATTTATTTATGATTGTTTATAACACAGCCACAAAAAAAAAATTTGCGGACCCAAAAAAGCGACCTATATAGCATTGTAGTATTGGTCGAGCATAGTCGAAATCCAAATTTTTGGAATTTTTTGCTTACCAGTTTTTTTTTATTTGACCTTGAATTTCGGGTTTAGGGTGAATTTTTCCAAGTTGGCTACTAAACATCTGAAATCGTTTTTTTGAGCTGTAAAGTGGATTTTGTTGTAGCTTTTATGTTAAAAAAGGTTTTCCCGAGTTTCGGTCGCGAAAAAAAAATTTTTTTCGCAAGTTATTAACAATAAAAGTATAATGTTACAACACGATCAACATTTTTCTCGTGAACGGCTAAACGGATTTTAACAATTCTGACGTCAATTTTTTTATTTATAAACGTACATTCTAGACATATATTTTTGGATATACAAACATCGTATTTGTTTATAAAAATATTAATTGTTCATAACTTTATACTTTTTTTTCCACTCAAAAGTTCATTTTCACTGCATCTATCAAGAGATTGAGGCCCTCCATACAACCTCTGTGAGCTGTATACGAATAAGCTTCACTTTTCTAAACTCTGCTGCTGCCGTGGTCACTAGGAACGATGACAACTGCCCTTTTTGGGATGTGTAGAATGATTTGCTTCCTACACCATAGCAGTATCGAAGCCAGCGTAAGCGCGCTGCCCTGCAAGGGGCGTTAGGGTGTGAGAATGATGCCGTAGTGTGTCCGACGATGAGTTGACTATGTCCTCATCAAAGTCGGAAAGCCATTATACTTAGGCCAGGGGAGGTATTTTGGTTATCACCCCTAGGACGGCGGACTCACCTACGATCGGGCTAGGATCCCTAACGTGCGGGTATTTTTGAACATCATGGGAAAATTCAAGAAAACACAAACCAAAACCAAAACCAAAAACAATCAGGAACTCAGTTCCAATGCAGCCAAGAGCAGTACACACGAGTGCAATAGTGACACTGATCAATTTTGCTACATTTGTGGTCAGTACGAAAAACCCAAGTTTCGTCGCACCATAAACAAGAAGATACAAGAACTGTATTTAGACATCTTTAAAATTGAAATAAAAAATTTGAATTTCAACTACGTGCCGCATACAATTTGCACGGCATGTCGAAAAATGCTATATAAATTTGATAAAAATCACGATCAGAAAGATGTAAAGTTTGAATCACCCATGAGATGGAGTCAACCAAAATGTCGAGAAGAATGTTACTTTTGCATGACAAAAATGATAAGAGTCGGCAATTTGAAAATAGATTACGCTAAAGTTCCTTCTGTTGAGTTCCCTGTGAGTGCACACAAGTCTGGAACCTCCAAGCAGACTGATAAAAGTGCGGATTCTGTTGACGAAGACTGTACTGTTGCAAACGACAGTGAGACGGATAGCCGGAGTTATGATGATAACAGTGATTCAGATTTCATCACAGAAAAGACACCAGAAACTTTCACCCAAGCAGAGTTGAATGATTTGGTGAGGGACTTGGGTTTGCCTAAAGATGGTTCAGAATATTTAGTTTCGGTGTTGAAAAGCAAAAATTTGTTAGCGAAAGGAGCATCAGCCTACGTATATCGCGATAGAGAAAAAGATTTTAGACCATTTTTTTCAAAAGATGACTCATCCTCTCTGGTTTATTGCTCTGATGTCGAGGGATTGATTAATACCCTTAAACCGAACTGTTACAAGGCTGAAGAATGGAGACTCTTTAACGATTCGTCAATCAGAAGTCTAAAGGCTGTACTTCTTCATAATACGAATCAGTACGCTTCTGTGCCCATTGCGCACTCGGTGAAAATGAAAGAAAAATACAATAACTTAGTAGTATTGTTAGAACGAATAAATTACAACAAACACCAGTGGCAAATTTGTGGGGATCTCAAGATTGTAACTATGATCCTAGGACAGCAATCTGGTTTCACAAAGTTTCCATGTTTTTTATATCTGTGGGATAGCAGAGACCGTGAAAATTACTATAAAAAAAAATGTGGCCGGAAAGAAAAGAGCTCATACAAGGAACAAAGAATGTTATCCAAAAACCTTTAGTTCCAAAATCTAAAATTTTATTACCTCCACTTCACATCAAGCTTGGATTAATGAAGCAGTTCACAAAAGCACTTGACAAAAATGGACAATGTTTTCAATACATAGTCGAAACTTTTCCTAAAATTTCAGATGCTAAATTTAAGGAAGGTGTTTTCACAGGACCAGACATTAGGACTTTATTGAACGATAAAAAATTTCCGTTATCAATGAACAAACTCGAGAAGTCAGCTTGGATGAGTTTTAAAAATGTAACAGACAATTTTTTGGGAAATAACAAATCCAATGACTACAGAAAAATTGTAGCTGAAATGGTATGCAGTTTTCACAAATTAGGATGCTTGATGAATTTAAAATTGCATTTCCTTGATTTTCATATCGACTACTTTCCGGAAAATTTGGGTGACTATAGTGAAGAGCAAGGTGAAAGGTTTCATCAAGACATCCGAGAAATGGAACATAGGTATCAAGGAACATGGGACGTGAACATGATGGCGGACTATTGTTGGAACCTAAAAAGAGATGTACCTGTAGAAAAATTGAAACGCAAAAGAAATTCTTTGCGCAGGTCTTTTGAAAACAAGAGAGTACGATATTCGAAGAAATCTGACTAAAAATATGTTTTTACAAAAAATGTACAATAACGTGCAGTGAAAATTGACTTTCGAGTGGAAAAAAAGTGTAAAGTTATGAACAATTAATATTTTTATAAACAAATACGATGTTTGTATATCCAAAAATATGTCTAGAATGTACGTTTATAAATAAAAAAATTGACGTCAGAATTGTTAAAATCCGTTTAGCCGTTCACGAGAAAAATGTTGATCGTGTTGTAATATTTGTAAGCAATTTACCACGGTCTCCCCGGGAATTTAAACCTACCGCCGAACTTCCCGATCGACAGCGCTGCCGGTTCGCGGCAGCCAATAAAAGGACTCAAGGACGGGCCAATCGGAGGCCCTCGCGAGAGCCAATAGGAGGACACAGACGGGCCAATCCGAGGCCCCTGCGAGCTAACGGTGGTGGCGTGGCGAGACCACGAGACGAGAGAGTCGTTGCGTAGCTGCCTAGCAGGAAAGAGCGATCCGTACTATTGTCGTGAACGAATTAATAAAGACTATTTGTACGAACAAGGCTGGTCTATATCGCTCACGCTCCCACAAACATAAACGAGTTGCTTACATATCAGAAGTGGGATAACGCGCGTGCCACGCAGCGCTCGGAAATCCTGAAGTTGAAAGTACGTAGGTATACGTAGGGCGGGAATAATGGGCCGCCATAAGTCGCGTGAATCACATCGCGATTCAGAGAGTAGGACGTCGAGAAGAAAGAGGCGTCATTCACTTGCTTCAACACAAGACGATGAAGGAAGAAATAACGATGAACGCGTTCAGAGGCTAGAACGCATTGTAGAAAGCTTGGACCGACGGTCACATACACGTGGATCGTGCATACATCGAGGAGATGAGCTAATGATTCCACCGTTTGACCCAGCGAAGGACGAATTGGTTATCGAAAAGTGGATCAAACACGTGGACGAGCTATCGGTACAGTATGATTGGGATGACCGAGCGATCATGAGGCTAATACCGAGCCGACTGAAGGGTCATGCTCGCCAGTGGTATGATATGCGACCACGGTTGGCCGTTACATGGTTGGAAACGAAAAGAGAGTTAACACAACAGTTTCGTAAGTCCATTCCTTTCCATAAACTATTCAAGGAAGCCGCGTTGTACGAAAGCCTTCCTGGCCAAGCGTTGGGAGATTACTGTTTCCAAAAACTGAGTAAATTGCGTAAGTTAGACATAGAGATACCGGATAAATATATAATTGACGCGGTAATTGGCGGGATAACGGACGCAAATATCGCGAGAACGGTGCGATCCGCGCAACTGAACGATGCAAACGGGTTATATGCGTATATGTCGACTCTCGGGGATTTGCCGCCAAAGGGCGAGAAAAACAAAGGTACACCGACCGTAGGTCAGGGGCGCGATCGGAAAGACCGGTATTCGAAACACCCGAGATTAAATCAGTCGCAAAACGCAAATAACGAGACTTCGAAAACAACGGATAAAATCAATGATAGTAGTGATCAAAGCAAACCGCAAGTAGAATGTTATAATTGCGGAAAAGTGGGTCACTATGCGAGGAAATGTCCCGAGCCGCGAGTAGAATGCGAAAAATGTAAACGGAAAGGGCATCTTACCGCTAAGTGCCCTCAGAATAAAGATGTAAATATTGTGAGATCGGAAGGATCGGCGTCAAACTTGTATGAACGAGAATTAATAGTAAATGGGCGTAAGATTAAAGGATTGATCGATACAGGAAGCAGTTGTACCTTATTGCGGAATTCGGTTGTCGAGAAATATAAAATGACTGTCGTACCAAGGTCAAGTGTAATATTAAAAGGATTCGCGGGGCAGACCGTAACCGGTGATCGATCAACCCTCTGTGAAATAATGATAATGGATGCGAAAGCGTGCGTTAACGCGATTGTTATACCGGATGATTGTCTTGCATATGAGATCATTGTCGGTCGAGACTTCCTAGAACAGGAACATATAATAACTATTAAACGCGGTAAGGAATTGTTATTCCAACAATTGCCTGATATGAATAAGTTGTCAAAAGAAATCATTAGTGTAAATTTCCTAGATGTGTCGATGGAAGACTCGATACGTGTGGGGCCTATTAACGAAACGGCGAGACGACAATGTGTCGAATTAATTCGGGAATTCGAGGATTGCGTGTCATCCTCAATGAAAGATTTAGGAAAGACAGACACTATTTCGTTTAGCATACATTGTACTTCAGACGTACCTGTAGTTTATCGTCCGTATCGGTTAGCGGAATTTGAGAAACGAATACTAAGAGATATAGTCGAGAAGCTATTAGTGAATGGTATAATTCGAGAGTCGAATTCGCCTTATGCAAGCCCTGTTGTGCTCGTGAAAAAGAGTAACGGAGAATATTGTATGTGTATTGATTTCCGAAAAGCAAACGCGATTACAGTTAAAAAGCCGTACCCTATGCAGCGGATCGAAGATCAAATACATCAGTTGGGCGGTAGTTGCTACTTTACAGGATTAGATCTAGCGTCGGGATACTACCAGGTACCGATGGCGGCCGACTCGATTGAAAAGACAGCTTTCATCACACCAGATGGCCACTATGAGTGCTTGAGAATGCCATTTGGTCCGATGAATGCACCCGGGACTTTCCAGGAATTGATGGATAAAGTATTAAAAGGTTTAATAGCGTTTCCGTATTTGGATGATGTAATCATACCATCAAAAACTATAGAAGAAGGGATGAGTCGGTTGCGCCGAGTACTGGAAGCATTCCGTGATCATAAATTAACTCTTAAGCTAAAGAAATGTTCGTTCTTTGCGGAGTCTATCGAGTACTTAGGAAGAGAAATTAGTAGTCAAGGAGTTCGACCCGGACGTCGAAAAATCGAGGCTGTGATGTGTATGGAAGCACCTCGAACTGTTAAGCAAGTACGACAGTTTTTAGGGTTGGCAGGCTATTTTCGAAGGTTTATTGCAAATTTCGCAGCAATGGCCGAGCCATTGACTAGACTTACGAAAAAGAACGAACCCTGGTCGTGGACAGAGGATCAAAAGGAGGCCTTTGCCGCGATTAAGGAAAAACTTACGACTCGACCGGTATTACAAATCTTTGATCCGAATAAGCCGACGGAAGTCCATACCGATGCGAGCGCGATCGGCGTTGGTGCCGTGTTACTACAACCAGTTAATGGTAGGATGACAGCGATAGCGTACTTTAGTAAACAAACAACGGCGGATCAGCGTTGTTACCATTCATACGAGCTGGAGACAATGGCCGTTGTATTGGCCCTGCGACATTTTAGAGTATATGTGTTAGGAATCTGTTTCAAGGTTGTAACTGACTGCACCGCGGTACGTGCGACCTTTACAAAGCGGGACTTATTACCACGAATAGCCCGGTGGTGGCTTGAGGTGCAAGAGTATACGTTTGAGATCGAGTACCGTGCAGGAGCTAAAATGGGACACGCGGATGCACTCAGTCGCAACCCTATGCCACTAATGTTAGAAGTTGCTCAGATTGACATTACAGAAGGCGATTGGATACTTGCTGCTCAACTGCAAGATGAGCAGTTGGTGCGGATCCGTAATATTTTGTTAAATGGGAAGCCAACAGGCGAGACTAAACACTATTTCGATGAGTATGTGATACATGATGATAAACTATACCGGCGCTTAGGTGATAATAGTAAGGCGTGGATAGTACCACAGAACGCGCGGATGCAAGTCTGCAGATTGTGCCATGACGACGCGGGTCATCTAGGTGCAGAAAAGACGTTGGAGCGTCTCAAGAGAAATTACTGGTTTGCTGGCATGAGGCGGTTTGTAACAAAATACGTCAATGCTTGTCTGAATTGTGCCTATTATAAACATACATCTGGCAAAAAGCAATGTAAGCTGAATATTATTGAAAAGGCACCGGTCCCGTTTCATACGGTGCATATCGACCACGTAGGTCCTTTTGAAACCAGTCGGAGACAAAATAAGTTCCTTTTAGTTATGGTGGATGCGTTCACAAAATTTACTATTATTGAAGCAGTAAAAAGTCAAAAAACACAATATGTTGTGAAGATTCTGACTAATTTTATTTATTTGTTTGGAGTTCCCACCAGAATAATCAGCGATAGAGGAACTGCCTTCACGTCTCAGTCGTTTCGGACGTTTGTAACACTTATGGCATCAAGCATGTGTTGAATGCTGTTGCTACCCCACGGGCCAATGGGCAATGCGAGAGGTATAACAAAACTATCGTGCAGGCCTTAGCTACTACTACGGCTGGACGGGATCCTGATGATTGGGATTCGGCTGTGAAGCAAATCCAGAGTGCTATGAACACCATGTACAATAAAGGCATCAACACCACTCCATTAAAGGCACTCATTGGTTGTGAGACGCGGGGTGTGGCTGAAGCTCATCTTTTAGCTGAGATCCAGGATGTCGTACATCGGTTGGACCTGACAGAGCTGCGTAGTGAGATCAAGGAGCATATTGATTCAAAGCAGCAAGAACAAAAGGAGCGTTATGACAAAACTCGTCGTAATGCCATTCAGTACAAAGCTGGTGATCTAGTTTTGGTACGAATCACAAGTGATCCGGCAACGGGCAGTAGTAAGAAGCTACATCCGAAATTTAAGGGCCCATTTCGAGTTCGGAAAGTCTTAATCAATGATCGATATGAGGTCGATGACTTAAGAGAAGGACGTAAGCGAGGTCGGACGATTGCCGCCGCCGACAATATGAAACCGTGGATCACTGTTCAAGGTGAGTGATTAGTTGCTCTCTTTGATGGTAGTGTGGCCGCGAGCAGTGTTGCACGGTTGTAGCCGTGATAATAAACTGTTATAAGAGGTGCGGTAGTCGCCGCTAAGGTTAAAGTAGTTATACGGTTGTTGCCGTTGACGGTCGTTGCCGTCAGGAAATATGATGAATTCACGGTTGTAGCCGTTGTTATCATTGTTCCGATTACTGAACCATGTATACGGTTGTTGCCGTTGGCTTGGCGGTAGTTGCCGCCAGGGTTATGAGGTTCCACGGTTGTTGCCGTTGGTTTACCTATCGTTCCAAGTATTGAACAAATTCTACAGCTGTTGCTGTTGATTTACGGTAGCCGCCGTTGGTAATAAAACTGTTATAGTAATTATTAAATAATTATTATTAATGATACTGTCGGTTGTAGCCGGTAGTCCAGAAGTAAATAGAATTTAGTAGTTGTAGCCATTGTTACGAATTGATTGATTTTGATTACGAAGAAAAGATAATAATTTATGGAATTTGGTTGTAGCTGATGAAACCCTTTAAGACGGATGCTGTATATGGGTGTGCCTAAGAAATCCAAGTTGGCGCCGTTAGTGGATGAATTATTGTACTGTCATTGTGAGCTTACTCGGGCTAAAAGTTAGCTAAACGGCGTGGTTGTGCCAGCCATGGGATAAAAGACAATGACACCAAATTTTCCGGATTTAGGATGGATAAATAGGTGCACCGGTTTTACCACGCCGGTCACCAAGGACTATGGCTGAGAGGAAACTACCAGCAAGCAGCAGGCTATTCTAACATGCCTGAGGACAGGCAACGGTGGCAGGAAAGGCCGAGTGTAAGCAATTTACCACGGTCTCCCCGGGAATTTAAACCTACCGCCGAACTTCCCGATCGACAGCGCTGCCGGTTCGCGGCAGCCAATAAAAGGACTCAAGGACGGGCCAATCGGAGGCCCTCGCGAGAGCCAATAGGAGGACACAGACGGGCCAATCCGAGGCCCCTGCGAGCTAACGGTGGTGGCGTGGCGAGACCACGAGACGAGAGAGTCGTTGCGTAGCTGCCTAGCAGGAAAGAGCGATCCGTACTATTGTCGTGAACGAATTAATAAAGACTATTTGTACGAACAAGGCTGGTCTATATCGCTCACGCTCCCACAAACATAAACGAGTTGCTTACACATTATACTTTTATTGTTAATAACTTGCGAAAAAAAATTTTTTTTCGCGACCGAAACTCGGGAAAACCTTTTTTAACATAAAAGCTACAACAAAATCTACTTTACAGCTCAAAAAAACGATTTTAGATGTTTAGTAGCCAACTTGGAAGAATTCACCCTAAACCCGAAATTCAAGGTCAAATAAAAAAAAACTGGTAAGCAGAAAATTCCAAAAATTTGGATTTTGACTATGCTCGACCAATACTACAATGCTATATAGGTCGCTTTTTTGGCTCCGCAAATTTTTTTTTTGTGTGGCTGTGTAATTATTCTTGAAAAATGGTAATAAGGTAATTGTTATTTTAACGTGATAATCTTTTATGGGTACAAGAGAATGGCTGCGTTCAGCAGAATGCAACAGCTAGTAAACGGTTTACTCAGAGTTGCAACATGTTGATATTCTGCTAAACGCTCTTTTTAGGCTGCGTTCGGGGAGCGCGCTATTAGCGCTATTGCATCATTCTATCTTTATCGCTCATCAAGTGTAGAACAAGGATAGAATAAGCAAATAGCGCTAATAGCGCGCTCCCCGAACGCAGCCTTAGTATAGTTAACGCCATAACTGCGTTCAGCAAAACGCAACAGTTTGCAACCGTTTTATGATTCTCTGCTGAACGATTCTAAGCGCACTCAAAGTCTCAACACGTTCACTCTGGTTCACTCAGCGGTCGCCATGGTTTTCAGCGAAATAAAAGTACGCTGTTTCTAAAGCAAAACGTTAACAGTAAAATGGCCTCTAGTGTATCAACATCACGGAGACTGTATGATTATAAATATACATATAAAAATATTATTTATAACGTCACAGATACAGTGGAAACGCACAGGAAGTTACAAAATGGTATGTATAAATTACATATATACATATATATATATTTTTTTTCTAGATATTTAACCTTTTGACAGTCACGGTATGAAGCAACGGTATGAAGGTATCGCATTATTTTTTTTCTTTGAGTAACTTGGTAACGTGTCGTCAACCTTTATAGACCACTAGTTTGCTTCGTGACTGTCAAAAGGTTAAATATCTAGAAAATAATAATAATAATAATAAATATGGATGCGATACTACTTGCGACGGAATTAATAATGACATATTTAACTTTATTATAAATAATCTGATTGATCCTTTACCAGATAATGAAATAATCAGACGCAATGAAAGACCGAAAAATGAAAATTATTTTGAAGGTGTAATTCCGAGGTATACAGACATTCAATTTGTCGAACATTTTCGTATGTCGCGAATTACATTTGAGGTAATTATATAAAATTATATGTTACAATTATATTGAATAACTACTCCCCCGATGGGTTCCTACCTTGCCGAAGCCTCGGGGTGGGTGCGCGTGGTTCGCGGGGCCCGGGGACGACGGGACCGCTCGTCGGACCCGGTGATCTCGGGGGCTGCGGGTGGCCGCTCTGAGGCGGGTGGGGGGGCTTAAGGGCGCGCACGGGGATCACCCGCTCAGGGGTGTAGCCGGGCGCGCCCGACCAAAAGAAACCCCCCAAGCCAAGGTGTGAGCAACCGTGCTGATGGCTGCGTGGCGCAGGGGGTGCTGCGTCACTAACGGTGCCTCCCGGAAACCGGGCGACCTCCGGGAGTAACCCCTTCGGGGAAGCCAAGCCCCGGGCATTCGCGGCTCTGCCCGGGTGATATCGCGCGACCGCGGTACTCGTGGGATTAGAAATGGAAAATTTAAAAAACAATGAGTATGAGGAAGTCCTCCAGGGTGTGGCCACCTTAGGTGACGAGCGACCAGAGAAAGCTAGACCGGGCAGCTTGGGGGAGGAGCCGAATAAGGCCCAACCACAAGCTGGTAAAAGCCGGAAAAGATATAGTGGAGCGGCACGTCGTCGCTACAGAAAGCAGAAGCAGATGGAGGGGAGCAGCGGCGCTGAAAAGCCCGCTACAGAACTGAACTCTGCTTCTGCAGCAATGCAAGGGACGGGGGAGCGAGCATCCGCTGGGTCGTGCAAACGACTCAGATCGGAACAGAGCACACTCAGTCCCAGCACTGCACAGCTGGAAAAAAGGCCTAAGATCGCTGTTGATCAGACTTTTGCCCAGACAACATCCGGCCTAGTAAGGGTGGCCATGGTACCCATGGAATACCCCGAACGAAAGCTGGACGACAAAGAGGCGGCTCTCTTGAAGGAAAAGGTGAGGGAAAGTATCCTCAGCATTGCGAGGGGTACTAAAGCTCCCACCTTCAAGGGCACCGCAGATAGGGACGGTGCAGTTATTTTTAACTGCACCGATGTAGAAACCGAAGGGTGGCTTCGAAGCCTAACTTCGGTAATAGTTTTAAACGGGGTCCGGCTGCGTGCAATGCGGCTCGATGAATTGCCTAGGCGACATCGAGTGGTAGTGCATGTAGAGGACCCTAAGATGCCTGCCAAGGAAGCGATAGAGCTACTTGACAGGCAAAACGAGGGTCTCCAAGCCGCGGACTGGGTGGTCGCGAGGGGCAGTGAGAGCAGGGATGCCACGAGCACCCACTTTGCTGCTCTTATAGGGGAGGGAGCGTTGAGAGCTCTTCAAGCGCTCAACTTCAAACCCTTCTGCGGACTCGGCCAGGCGACGGTTAAGTTGCCTGGGGGTGATCGCGGAGGGGCCTCAAGTAAGAAGGGGGACAAGACGGGTCTGCCTAAAAATGACAGACTCGAATGTCCCCTTCATTCAAATTAACTTGCATCACAGCAAAAACGCCTCGGCGGTACTAGCCAGGTGCGCAGCTGAAATGCACACAAAGCACTTATTCCTCATCCAGGAACCGTGGCTCATTAAGGGACACATTAGGGGCCTGGGTGGTTGTGGTAGGCTATTTAAAGCCGACAATACAGAACGACCAAGGGCCTGCATTGTGACAAAAGGACTAAACGCTTGTCTATTACCACAATTCAGTGACGGCGACTTGGTCGCTGTAAAACTGAAACTCAAAATGGACGACGGGGGGGTCAGGGATCTGATAGTGGGGTCTGTTTACATGCCCTACGATTCAGAAGAACTGCCTCCCCAGAGAAACATGATAGAGTTAGTGGCCTATGCAAAGGAAAGAGGGCTAGAGCTACTCTTGGGGTGCGATGCGAACTCACATCATCTGGTGTGGGGGAGCACCGATATAAACTCAAGAGGGGAAAGCCTACTTAACTTTGTCATGAACACCGACTTACAAATCCTAAACAGAGGAACAGAACCCATCTTCCTGGACTCTAGAAGACAGGAAGTGATAGATATCACACTATGCACAAGGGGCGTGATGGATCTGGTGGCGAGATGGAGGGTCTCGAATAAACCTTCAGGGTCCGACCACAGACAGATTCGATTCGACCTTGTGAGAGTGCGAAAAGAGGAACAATGGGGGAGAAACCCCAGGAAAACAAACTGGGAGGGCTTTAGGGCTGACTTAACTAGTCGGCTAAAAAAGGCACCGACCAGATTCCACACAAGGAAGGACCTAGAGGCAGCGTCAGACTTTATGAGTGATGCAATCAGGGAATCCTTTGAAATAAACTGCCCTTTGGAATTGAGGAATGCTTTGACCAGGATCTCGTGGTGGAATGGGAAGCTATCGGGACTCAGGGCTGAGGCAAGAAGACTATTCAATAGGGCCAAAAATGTAAATACGCTGGGAGACTGGGAAAAGTACAGGAACGCTCAGCGTACTTACAAAAAAGCGATAGTTAAGGCGAGAAAGATGGGGTGGAGGAACTTTTGCGAGGGTATCGAGAGTGCTCCAGAAGCGTCCAGACTCTGCAAAATCCTCTGCAAAGAGAGTAACCCACAGTGGAGCTGCCTTAAGCTCCCTAGTGGGGAATTCACCGAAACAACTGAGGAGACTCTGAATCATCTCATGGAAGTCCACTTTCCGGGGTTTCGGAAGTCCTCCTCAGCCATGGAAAACCAACAACAACCTAGGGCTACTTATAAGCCCAGGGCATGGGCGTTGGCGGCAAAGGTGGTTTATCCACAAGCAGTGGAGTGGGCAGTTCGCTCCTTTGAGCCTTATAAGGCACCGGGACCGGACGGCATACACCCCATACTTTTACAGGAGGGACTGGGAGAAATGATAGGCCCATTGACCAAAATCTTTAGGGCAAGCATTGCTCTAAGACATGTCCCCCAAACATGGAGAGCCACTAAAGTGGTATTTATTCCCAAGCCCGGAAGAAATGGACACACCAAGGCTAAGGATTACAGACCTATCAGCTTAACATCTTTCCTACTAAAGACCCTGGAGAGACTGATTGATAGGTTTCTCAAGGACGGACCACTAGCAGACCATCCTCTGGCTAGTGCTCAATATGCCTACAGGGAGGGCAGGTCCACGGAGACCGCCCTACACCACCTGACGGGCAGGATAGAGACACAGCTAGAGGCGAAAGGATATGCTATTGGAACCTTCTTGGACATAGAAGGGGCTTTTGATAGCACCTCGAACACAGCCATCAGGGAAGCGCTGATCAGACACGGGGTCCCGGAACCGCTAGTGGATTGGGTAATGAGTTTGCTGGCGGGGAGGAATCTAACGGTCACGCACAACAACACTATCATTAGTGGCAAACCGGGCAAAGGGTGCCCGCAAGGAGGGGTTCTATCTCCCTTGCTGTGGTGCCTCGTAGTCAATGACCTTCTGATGAAACTACAAAGAAAAGGTTTCCTGACCTATGGGTATGCAGACGACATAGCCATAGTGATCACAGGATCCTTTCTAAATATTTTAAGGGATCGAATGAACGATGCTTTAAAAATCGTACAAAAGTGGTGCGAGGCCAAAGGTCTGATGGTTAACCCATCAAAAACCAATATAATGATCTTCACCAGGAAATACAAACCAGAACCTATTGAGCCTTTTAAACCCTGGAGAAAGGTTATCCCGTTCACAACATCAGTTAAGTATTTGGGCCTGTTTATAGACACCAAACTTAGCTGGAAAATACACCTTGCAGAAAGCAGGAAGAAATTCTACTCGTGCATGTGGATGTGTAGAAGAGCTATGAGCAAGTCTTGGGGCATCAAAGCTAGTATAGCATTATGGCTATACAAGGCGGTGCTGTTGCCGAGGCTGCTCTATGCGTCTCCCAGATAGCACAAGGACGTCCAATGTATGTTCAGTGGACATCCGCTTTTGGACATTTGGACGTCCAAACAAAGTCCAAATAAGGTCCGTCGGACGTTCTATGTACGTCCCATGGACGTCCATTTTGCACTATTTTGTACGTCCGCAGAATGTCCAAATATGTACGTCCCATGGACGTCCATTTGTCACAACTTTGTACGTCCGCAAAATGTCCAAAACGTACCCAATTTTGGACCTATAATGGATTGCTTTTGGACCTATTTTGGACATCTTTTTTAATTGTAAATTTTAATTAAAAGTTAGCAAACATATTATGATCGATCCAACTGGCAAATTTAATTGATTATTAATTTATTAATTATTAATTAATATTTGTGAGTGGTTTCTATACGCTTGAAAAGGACCGAAATCTGTGGTCGAAACGTAGCGTTTTTGATCAATAAAATTTGCCAGTTGGGTCGATCATAATACCTTTGCTAATTGTTAATTGTTCACTGGCGATTCAAGTTCTGTTTTTCGTTTTTAATTAAAAGTATTTAAAAAACATAATTATTTGATTTTTGTTTAGTCATTTATCTGTATTTTATAAAAAATATTTTTTGCTGGAATTATATTCCTAGAAATCCTAGGTTATTACAAAAAATATTTTTTATAAAATACAGATAATAAATGACTGTAAACAAAAATCATATAATTGTGTTTTTTATCGCTAAGTGTTAAATATACAATAATTCATAAAAAAATATGATCTTTTGATGTTAACCAATATTTTATTATTTGGATGCTACATAATAAGCTTTGGTAACTATATAAACAGTCTATTATACTCGACACATCTTTGGATCGCGATTTTTCAAATGGGATAGACCATAGCTTAAAAGTAATGCCAATTTTGTAGAAAAAATGTTTTCTGGCTGACGCAAAGTAAGCAGGTTACTAATGGGAAGAGCGCTTTTAGACTTTGTATACATGTCTAATGTTGTTGAATAAAACATCTGAAAGTTTCCACAAAAATTTTCAAACACGGCACGGTGTGCTAGAAACGTGATGATCGCGGATATCACAGGTATAGCAGGCGTTAGAGAAATGCTAAGACTTTGAAAATAAGCAGTCTTATGAAGCCATCGTTCCTCCTTCTTGCGTATGGCGAGAAGTTTCTGGCAAAAATAGTTCTCCCAGGAATACATTTTAATCAACTTTATGCATTCCAAGACCTCACTTTTGAGTCGTACTCGAGCGTCCGTAATATTTACCGACTTCGAACGAAAGTAGCCAGTCGCGCAAGAGATGAAGTACTGACATGGATAAGGGCCCGGACACACACTTTTTCGTAACAGTAACAGTAGGATTTCGACCAATCGAGTAACGCGATTGGTCGAAATCCTACTGTTACTGCTACGAAAAAGTGTGTGTGGCCAGCTTAAAACGAGAGAAAAGCCACCATTCCTACCAGAGCGATGGGACTGAATAACCACAATACATAAATTATACCGCAACTTATAACTATAGGTCCGCTGATAATCATCGGCCCATAAATGATCACATCAAAGAGCCTTTGACTGTCGTTGCAAAATAAATTGATTACTTCTCCTGTACTTTTATTGCCGAGTCTATTTAGCCTCATAATCTTCTTATATAACAGAGCTGTATAAGCCGACTTCAATCGTAATCCAGTCACGTTCACTTTGTTTTTCACAGCCTAGAATAGAAAATACAATATTTTTACAAATACAATATTATTTGGTGATGAATTACAACTTGCAGTCTGGAACACTTACGGACCAATTTTCTTTATCATACTTAAAACCATATATTATTCACGTATATAAAATTTTAATAAAGGCTGCTTATAACCGTTTTATTGCAAGTAATAAATGTTAAACTTACAATTGTATATTCGACGAAACGCGAAACGAAGGAGGACAAGGCGGTTGCCGGCTCCAGCCGGCTCTTCGATGAGACCGATGAGACGAAGTGGCGCGTAGAGGAAGCAGAGAGTCTATTGCATTGATCTAAATACATACAGACAAAAGATCGATAAGAAAATATAAGTATATATGTATAGGGGAGACCGGGGCTAAACAGTCCGTTTTTTTTCGGTGCCGATTTTTAACAACAAAATAAATAATTGTAGTTAAATGTGGTTTACCACTGTAAAGAGTGAACCTTTGGCTACAAAATTTATATAGGAAATTTTTGTCTATGTCGCTTTGTTTAACCGGTATAGAGCAAAAACGACAACGGTGGAAAAATTGAAATCTTAAAAATGCCGGGGTATAACAATCTGCACTGCATTTTCGATACATATACGTACATCTAATCCTAAAAAATAATAGGATACATTTTAATAATTGTTTTTTAAGAGAAAAATATAAAAATTTATTTAAAATTTTTATGCGAAACATTATTAAAAAATAGTTACGAGGGTTCCTCTTTCCGCAGAAGTCACTCGCCCGACTTGTTTTACTCCTCGACGTCCGATGACTCTATTCGGTGTCTGAACGGTTGTAATTCCCGTCTCATCCATATTCCATATGCAGTGAGCCTGGAAATGCCCGGAAATGCCTTGGAAATGCACCCGGACTGCTTACTGACGGATTAACCCCAAACACAAGTTTCAGGTTTGATCGCCCACGAAATATTAGACATCAACGATAATGAAAAAACTACACTGGATTCGTGTTCAGCATGCATTACTTTTTATAATCACGTACCTCGAGATTTGGAGAGCAAATATTATTGCAGATATTACAAAATTTCCACGCGCAGAAAATGTAACTTTCACCTTCCGAAAACACGTTTGCCCTCGTAAAAATCATAACACGGCAGGTAACCTGCCGAAACTCCGTTGGTCACATAGGTACTATAAGCAGCGTTTACAATGTTAATAGCGAGTTCGCACAATATACAGGTTCCGAGATATTTGATTAGACGTATTTACCCCGTAGACGTTTTAGCCCCGGTCTCCCCTACTTTACTGCAACGGATTATATCTGCGTTGTAAATATAACCTATAATTCTGCGTATTTATAACCGGCCGATTTTTTTTTTCATATCAAAGCTATTATTTTCACATATAATATAATATACAACTTTAATATTAGGATACTTACAGTTTTACTGCGACGAAACGCGAAACGAAGAAGGACAAGGCGGTTGCCGGCTCCAGCTCCGGCTCTTCGATGAGACCGATGAGACGAAGTGACGCGTAGTAGGCAGAGAGTCTATTGCATTGATCTAAATACATAGATCGATGAGAAAATATAAGTATATATGTATATATACTTTACTACACCGGATTGTATCTGCGTTGTAAATATAACCTATAATTCTGCGTATTTATAACCGACCGATTTTTTTTCATATCAAAGCCATTATTTTCACATATAATTAATATACAACTTTTAATATTAGGATACTTACAGTTTTACTGCGAGTAAATGTTAAACTTATAACTCGAATCTATATTCGACAAAACGTGAAGTGAAGAAGGACGAAGCGGTTACCGCCTTTTCGATGAGACTGAGCAGCGCGTAGAGGCCGAGTCAAGAGACAAAAGACGACAAATGCGCGCGAAACATTGAGGTCCACTACCAGACATCCTGTGGACGTCCAAATATGGGTTACTTACGGATGTCCAAAATCGGATATCCTATGGACATCCATTTTATGTCCATGGACGTCCGGACGTAAAATGGACATAAAATGGACGTCCATAGGATATTCTGTGCTATCTGGCCTGTGATCTGGTGGCCCAGGGCGAGGAAAGTGGAGGCAAAGAACCTGCTGAAAAGCCTACAAGGGAGTTACCTAAGGGCTGCAGTAGGGGCTATGAAGACCACACCCACGGAGGCGCTAGAAATTGCACTCTGTATACCTCCACTGGAACTGGCTGGAACATGCAGCCAGGAACACAGCATACAGACTAAAGTGTCAGGGAGAATGGAGAAATACAGGCCTGGGAAACACAAGGCTCGACCTACTCCAGAAAAACCCTTTCACTCTAAAACAGGATAGAATTCTAAGGAAATACCAGTTGGTAAAACGTTTTACGATACGAATACCAACCAGAAAAGAATGGACGGACCCGAAGAGAGTCAGGGATCCCAATGTGGATCTATGGTTCACCGACGGGTCGGGCATCAACAACTGCTTTGGAGCAGGATTTTATGGGCCGAAGGATGACCACAGGGAGAGTATTCCTGTGGGAAGCCACTCAACAGTATTTACTGCTGAGATATTGGCCATCCTGAGGTGCACGGAACACCTCCTTAGTAACAACACGAGGGGAAGGAAGATAAATATCTGCTCAGACAGCAGGGCAGCTATACTAGCGCTAGCAAAAACAACCACCGAATCAGCGTTGGTTTGGGATTGCATGCTGGCGCTAGAGAGACTAAGTGGACTAAATAAAGTCACCTTGGTATGGGTACCTGGGCATCAAGGAATACCCGGAAACGAAACCGCGGACTCACTGGCTAAGAAGGGAGCAAACGAAGCACCATCTGACCAGGTAGCGGTAATACCCTTCGCAGTAGGAAAAGAAATCATCAAAAGCTGCCTGAAAAGAGAGCACTTGTCCAGGTGGGAGAAATTAGAAACCTGCCGCCAGGCCAAGACTTTGATGAAAAACAGCAAACCAGGAAGAGCTAAAGAATTACTGGAGCTGACTAAACAAAAACTGAGAATGGCGGTGGGGCTGCTCACTGGTCACTCCGCCTTACTCAGAGCCCATTTATTCAATCTCGGACTCGCGGAACAAAAAGAGTGCCGCTTATGTAGGGACGAGAAAGAAGACAACGTGCATATACTATGCCATTGTCCGGCACTTGTATGCAAAAAATATATAACTTGGGGACGAGTGTACCTAAGTCCCCAGGATCTGGAAAGTGCTAGGGTTATAGATCTAATAAACCTGGTACAAGGCTCAAGACTGACCTTAGAAACCTAGCAGGAAAAAGAGTGGGGAGGCACAAAGGATCAGTAAGATCTAGGTGCCGTCGGGGGCCCCAGTGGAACCACCCACTATTCTACTACTACTACTACTACATATTGAATAACTATAATTTATTAAATTAATTATAATTTTATTTCAACTATTTAAGGCATTACTAAATGTAGTGGCACCATTACTAAACCCAGAAGAGTACATAGACGTAAGTGTACCAAAAAAACTTCTATACACAATATGGATTTTGGCCAAACAAAAAAGTTTTTTAGCTACGAGCGACAGATTTGGCTTGGCAAAATCTAGTGGTCATAACATTTTCAAAAGTGTTATAACCATTTTGTCAAATATAATGCTTCTCTACGTCAAATGGCCAAATGCTAATGAATGTGAAGTATCCTGCAATGTATGATTTTTTAAGACAAGCTTTATTTATTGAAAAGATGTTATTAAAATTTCTTGTTTTATTTAATATATTTAGATATGGATTAATTTCAGATTTTTGAGATGCGTTCACGCGGTTTTCAAGGGGTTATAGGTGCAATTGATGGTTGCCATATTCCATGCAAACAACCGATAAGGAATTCACATGATTATTATAATCGCAAAGGGTTTCATTCCATTATATTACAAGGTAAAGGAAAATATTAAAAAAATTAAATTAAATTATACTGTACTTGTAATAGTATTGTTGTAAACCAATATATTGAATTCTGATACTTTATACACTTATTTCAATATTTTCAGGAGTATCCAATCACAGAGGGAAATTTATTGATTGCTTCATTGGAATGCCAGATCGAATGCACGACGCAAGAGTTTTCAGGCAAAGTCCACTATTTGAGCACATATCGAATGCAAGAATAAATTTTATATCACGACAACTACATTTAATAGGTGATTCAGCATATCCATTGATGGTGAATCTAATGACACCGTATAAGGACAACGGCCATCTGACAGTCCCGCAAACTCGATATAATATGAAATTAAATTGTATTCGTTCAATTATTGAAAGATCCTTTGGTTTGTTAAAAGGAAAGTTTAGAAGACTCAAATATCTAGACATCTCAGATTTTGATCTGGGGAACAAAATGATTGCTGCGGCGTGTACACTACATAATTTTATAATAAAGGATGATAACTTAAATATAGATGATGAAGATTATTTAGAAGAGCAAAATTTACATGAAATAGAAGAAGATGAAGAAGAACAAGAAGTAGTAGAGGCTGCAGAAAAGCGTAGATATATTGTAGCTCAATTATAAATAAATATTAAAATGTTTATTGCGTATATATTATATATTTATTTCCTTATGAATAAGTACATATGTGAATAAATGCGTTATTCCATTCGTATTCCATACTATTTCTTCATTTTTGTCTCTTTAATTCTATTAAAGTTTCAAGTAATTCGTTTCTTTTTGTTTGGATGTTATTATTTTCTTTAAGAGCAGCAGTGAAGTCTTTTATCACTTGAATTCTTGTCTTTTCACATTCTATCTGATTTTTCCTTAAGTCGTACAATTGTTTCGATCTTTGAGCTTGTTGCTTCTTATTATTATTTTCGTTAATTCTATTTTGAGCAGGGGACTGTGAACAAAGACTATAACAAAATGGTATACGTTGAATAAAATCTTTATACAAATAATTATTGCCCAAATCATTTTGATTTAGGAAATAAGATTTCATGTAATGAAAGAAATTCAAATTTAAACACATAATTGTGATTATGAGTACACTATGTACATAGATAAAATTAAATAGCAAAATAATTATTTTTATATATTAATAATTTAGAATAACCTGTGTAAATGTTCATTTTCATCAGACGTTGAGGGTCTCGAAATGGATGGAACTTTAGGAATGGAAGGTGTTTGTTGACTTGTAATTAATGTGGATAAAGTTGCAGTATTCTCAATTTCAGGTAATAACGTATTTTGCTGTTCTATCAAAGGCATAATAGAAACATCTAAATCAATTTCCGTATTTGAATAAGTTTTAGGTAAATTATTTGAAGATGACGGTAACGATGATATTGTATTGCCCACATTAATAGTACGATTTTCTAGAAAAATATCATCCATTAATTCGAACCATTCCCATTGTATACGTCCACGTCCTGTCGTGCTCTTTTTATTATTATTTTTTATTGTTTTAAAAAAATGCTTCATATTACGCATTTTTCTATCTAATGCATCAACATTAACATTATAGCCTTTACTCGCAAAATCTTTTTGAATTGCTTCCCATATATTCTTTTTCTTTATTTTCGGATTTCGAAAATCATGTTTTCTTTCGGCATACTTTCCTAAAAAATATTTAGTAGCTTCACGAGTCCAAATAAAATTTTTCGGTAATCCTGTTAATAAAATTAAAGTAATGTACTCTTTAAAATATATAATAACATTAAAAGTATAAAAATTAGGTTAGATTATATTTTTAGATTTATACATATAGATATTGTATATAGATATACCTTCTTGAGATGCCTTACAGGATTGTAGCAAATCTTGTTCTAAATTCATTTGCATTGAAATAAATGTTTTGGATTAACAAATATGTAAAATATATAGAGGAAAGTGCCCTATTATGAGACAGGATCCTAATATGAGATATGTTAAGCTAAAAGGCCCTATATAAGCCCTATCTGTTGATCCCACCATGAAAAAACCCCGCCATCTCATATTAGAATCCTATCTCATAATAGGGCACTTTCCTATATACAGGGTGTCACTGAATGTTTGGTACTTTTCTCATATTTAGATAGAGCGATCCAAACTGAGTCGAAAAGTCATGTACCATTTTGCAATTTTCGCGATAGTTGATGAGTTATTAATGATTAAAAATCGCCGTATTGGCCCGCCCACCGCCAAATCTAAGCGCGCGGTGAGATGCGGCCGCCCCGCGGTCGGCGCGCTGGCAGTTGTTTACTAAGTACAAGCGGCGATGATGACACGGCGCGACGCACGAGCGGCGCGTAACGCCGGGCCCCCATCCTGAGCGATGATAGTTTCTCGCCTTTTTTAAACAGAAATAAAATTTTCTAACATAGAAAAATGTTTTGTGCGTACGTATGTACATACGTGTGTACATGCATACACACAGGAACATATCAATTGTACTGCTTAAAAAAGCGATTACTCAATTTACTTTTTTCTTTTAGTAAGTAACGGTTGTCTTTAAGAAAGAATATTTTCTTGATGATAGTCTTAAAATGTACAAATTTTAGAAAGAGTCTTTATCATGTACTCGAAAGAAGAATTTATACTCCTTCAAAGAACATAATAAAATTTTATCAAAGAAAAGTCAAAATAATAAATAAAGTAATATGAGGACCCTCGAGATTAAAATAGGAGAAGTCAAGGCTATGAGGGTCAGACGCAGATCACAGTGCGTAATATCAGAAATAACTGATTTATTCGTTGTTTTGATACATTACATCGATCCGTACGTTTCGGCTCAGCTTTGAGCCATCTTCAGCGGTAGTTAGTTACAGAAGTTAAGTTACACGTTCTCCGTACCGTATGGTGAGTAGTTTACTGATTCAAAGTATCAGAAACATTGACCAATTGATCCATATCTTTAAATTTGTTCAATTAATATTGAGATATTAAAAAGATCCCTTAGAAAACTCACCATTCGGTCTGAAAAACGTGGAATACAGAGCCATTTACATAATGAATACTCTCTGCGAGAAGACTTGACGATCTTGTCGACACGACACACAATGATATGAAAGGTCTTGCAAGAAGAGGCATGTCGTAGGTCAACACACCGGCGAGGATTATAACAAAGCACGATTTGACACCGTCACAATATTACATGTACCAATAGTAAAACCCCGATTTGCCAACGACCAAAGTTCATGAGCATGGATTACAATTTGCTCAAAACCGTGACATATGCATGATGCAAAAAATCCGTGTCATTTTGAGACGGTGTCAAATCGTGCTTTGTTATAATCCTCGCCGGTGTGTTGACCTACGACATGCCTCTTCTTGCAAGACCTTTCATATCATTGCTGTGCATGTGTCGTGTCGATAAGATCGTCAAGTCTTCTCGCAGAGAGTATTCATTATGTACATGGCTCTGTATTCCACGTTTTTCAGACCGAATGGTGAGTTTCCTAAGGGATCTTTTTAATATCTCAACATTAATTGAACAAATTTACAGATATGGATCAATTGGTCTATTTTTCTGATACTTTGAATCAGTATACTCACCATACGGTACGGAGAACGTGTAACTTAATTTCTGTAACTACCGCTGAAGATGGCTCAAAACTAAGCCGAAACGTACGGATCGATGTAATGTATCAAAACGACGAATAAATCAGTTATTTCTGATATTACGCACTGTGATCTGCGTCTGACCCTCATAGCCTTGACTTCTCCTATTTTAATCTCGAGGGTCCTCATATTACTTTATTTATTATTTTGACTTTTCTTTGATAAAATTTTATTATGTTCTTTGAAGAAGTATAAATTCTTCTTTCGAGTACATGATAAAGACTCTTTCTAAAATTTGTACATTTTAAGACTATCATCAAGAAAATATTCTTTCTTAAAGACAACCGTTACTTACTAAAAGAAAAAAAGTAAATTGAGTAATCGCTTTTTTAAGCAGTACAATTGATATGTTCCTGTGTGTATGCATGTACACACGTATGTACATACGTACGCACAAAACATTTTTCTATGTTAGAAAATTTTATTTCTGTTTAAAAAAGGCGAGAAACTATCATCGCTCAGGACGGGGGCCCGGCGTTACGCGCCGCTCGTGCGTCGCGCCGTGTCATCATCGCCGCTTGAAGTAAACAACTGCCCGCGCGCCGACCGCGGGGCGGCCGCATCTCACCGCGCGCTTGGATTTGGCGGTGGGCGGGCCAATACGGCGATTTTTAATCATTAATAACTTATCAACTATCGCGAAAATTGCAAAATGGTACATGACTTTTCGACTCAGTTTGGCTCGCTCTATCTAAATATGAGAAAAGTACCAAACATTCAGTGACACCCTGTATATATATATATATATATATATATATATATATGGGACGTTCCACGTCAACCGGATCAGTGCTGCGGCCAAAATTTAAAGCGACGAAAAAATACGTATGAGGTCTCAATTTAAAGCTTGAACAAAGAGCTACAAAAAGCCATATGCGCCTTAGCAAAAATCAAGATGGCGACGTCAATATGGCGGCCATAAACTCAAAATTTTTGATCAATCAACCGGCTCAGTGCTGCCGCCAAAATGTTCAGCGACAAATAAATTCGTATAAGGGCTTATTTTGAAGCTCGAACTGAAAACTTTTAAAAGCCGTATGCACATTTGCAAAAATCAAGATGCCGGGTCCAAGATGGCCGACTTTTCGTCAAAATTTGATGTCAATGCGTGGTCGTGACGTAGTCGTGACGTCACAAGGCCAAGAGGGCTGGCCTATTCCTGAAAATTGTACGCAAACATATGATCTGAGGTGGTTTATCGTGCCTTTTAAACGCGTGTGATAAAAATATGTACTTAAATATAGAAGAAATATGTGCATTTGCACAGTGCACCCCTTCATCAAGGAATTTCATGGAAGGAGAAAATTTTGTTGTGCTTTGGACATTTATTAACATGCGGGATAACCTCTCAAGATGATGACAAATGGCATTTTACTGCATATTGCCTTCAAATGTCAGATGTTAAAGGTGCACCTCACGAAATAAACATAGTGATATTAAAACCAGGGAAAATATCATCCGCAAAATGTAGTTGCAAAGCAGGGATGAGTGCAAAATGCAAACACACGGTTGCAGTTTTGCTATATTGTAATCGGTAAGTACATATAAAAGTTATTAATGTATTGTTGTGCCTCAAGGATGGGATGTGCCGGCACAAGGTTCTTTTAGGATTTTGGGTCGGAGAACAAATAAATCACTATGTATAAATGAGTGAAATATATTTCCCTTTTACAAGTTTAATGCGGTTTCCTCTTTGCTAATTCCGATACTCGCGTAACAGAAAATACTTTCGTATAAGACGCACGTTTCTCGTATCGTTACTAGCTGACGACTGACTGCCCGCCACTCGTCGGAAAGGCGGGCTCTTTATCCGCTCGGTGTTGCTGACTTCGTTGTCAGCGTTTTTGGCACTCTGGTCAAATGTCCGGGATGACCATATTTGGTCATTCCCGAAACTTGGGCAGGTCTTCGCGTCAGCGTTCCTCGTCGCTAGGGTCAAGTTACCGATAGGAGGCAACTCGGAGTTGTCAAGTGCAATACTTAACCTATTATTCGTTGTGCGCTCACAACATCCCTTCCCCCTCGGAAAAAGAAAAACTGAGGTTTACGAAGTTTTTTGTTATTTATTTATTTTTGTTTTTTCTTTTTCTTGAGGGGTTACAATCTGGTTTACTTATATGCTAATATGTATGCTATGGTTTCCCCTTTTACATTTTTAATTATTCCCTTTTTTTCTTTATTACATAAATAATTATAACTATGATGCTTACTACGGTTACGATTACGGTCGCGGAGCCTATAGAATATATAATATTCTTATTTGTAAAGGCGCTAAAGGCGCTTGGCTGGTTATTTTCCACTTCCCTTTTGATTTCATCTAAGCTTAAACTTAACTTTATTAATTCTGACGGATCTCTGATTACTGGTTCTAACTTGATTTCTCTTTCAGAGTCTAATCTGTTGTCCAAAATTATACTTTCCTCTAAGGTATTAGTTGCATTAAATTCCGGTAAATACATTTGTATCTGTTTAATATAAATTCGGTTGTTTGTTTCTAAAAATATGTCAGGCGTAGTTAATTTACAGTTCTTGCGCAATGTAATTTTTCCAGTTTTTTCGATTTTAATTTTATTTTCGGGAAGTTCGTTACATTGGATCGTTATCTCTGATTTTTTTGGAGTGGAAAATAGCCATGTTTGCGGTTCGGTTAATGCTATCCAAAACGTTACGTTTGAAAGGATATGGTGTTTGTCTACGGTTTTCTCTATATTTAGGCGTTTCTATAAAAAGTTGCACTTCGCTTGGCGCATTCTCAGTTATACGGTATACAAGGAAATTTTTATCGCATACAACTGTCGTGATTTCACGCTTACATTTGTTTAGTTCGCTGTCCTTTAATATTAGATAATTGTGATTTTCCCGGTTTATTCCTAACAACGCGTGTGAGGGTTCTAGCAATGTGAATACATTATGGTTGTAGTGTATCGGTATGGGAGTAATTTTTATAATGTCATATATCGGGTATGCTACTATGGGAAACGCTAGGAAGGTATACACGTTTGCCTTGTCGTAGTATGCGCTTACGTCTATGTATTTCTGTATAGTGTTCCAGTTTCCGACCTGAATTTTAAATGGAAAGTTCAATCCTCTGGCTAGGTGTACTGTTGCTTCCTTTAATTCTGCGATTATGTTTTCCATGGGAAGTACGCGTGTAATTAAGATGTTACTTTTTGCGTATGTTAGATAATCGGTTATGTCATTTATGTCCGTCGTGAGGTCGGCTATCATAGCGGTTATCTCAGTATTAATTGTTCGTCTATTTCTTCTCTGTGTATGAATTGGTCGTGTAGTTTTCTGGTGACGTTTGCCAGTAAATTTTCGTTGTGGGATAACGTATGTTCCAATTTTTCCATATGTCCTAGCGTGGAGTTGATGATCTTCAGCTGGTTCTTTGCTGCGTGCTGTAGCGTTTCTTGCTGATTATTAAGCAGTTGTAATTGCTCGTTGATTGTTTTTGCGTCTTCAGCATCCATGGTACCAAATAGAGTTTTGCTTATCTCTCCAATGGCATTGATTAACCCTCGCTTAGATGCGGGTGATTTGTAGATTGTTTGTAAATGTTCTATGGCGCGTGTTGTTTTATCGTTTTCTCTCTTATTGATCTGAAGAGCAATCTGGCATTTATTTTTGGCGTCTCCAGTGGCATATTTGCAAAGTTCCTCGGTGTTCTCTAAGTATCTCTGGAGCTGTTGGTGTCTGCTTTTTAATGCGGCTACGTCTATGCGTATCGCTAATTTTCACGTTGCTTTCGTCTGCTGCAGGTGTCCGATTCTCTCGAAATAGATACCTGGCTCGTTGATAAATTGCGTCACTTCGTACGGTGGTACGGGCGACGCCGACGCTCCTGTTGTGAGGTGCTGATAGAGGATGAGAAAATTCATAACGATGCGTAATTTTATTTCTCTTGAAACGTCAGATTTTTTATTTACTTTTTCTTTATGCTTCTCGGGTAGGCGGACGTTCACCGGTGCGCTATTAGCTCGCGTCGTGATCTCATGTTTCACCGCCGTGGTGTGTGTTAGCTTATCGTTTTCCAAATGAAATATATCGCAAAAATCGTCGCATCTCTGCTCTAACGCCTTCTCCTCTTTATTATTTAATTTAATTTTCATGCGTTTTTTACGTAATTTCTCGCGTTGTTCTTGAATTGAGTTGCGCTCTTCAGTCGCGGGTAATGTGAGTCCGTCAACCGTGTCATTCACCGGCATCTCTTCTCGAGTTACATGCGGTGTGAGCATCTGTACTGTCTTCCCGGTGACGTTTAATTTGCTTCTCAGACAATTGGAATCTATTGGTTTTATCATGCAACTTCCAATGAAAACTCCAGAAATAGGTTTTACACGTTTTACAATACCTTTTCTATTTCGATTTGCACCTGTCGTCTGTATGATTGTTTTACTGCGGGGGGGGGGGGGTTGAATTAGCTTCTTATACGGTCGGAGCTTAAGATTTACTTCGCTGATTCTCAATACGTTTTTCCCATGGAGACAGTCAGCTCTGTGCTTTTTGATGAAATCGATTCCTAGTATTCCTTCATAATCCCTCGGGAAGTCGTCGTTTACCACGTATATTGTGTGGCGTATGACTTGTTTTCCCAATTTTATTGTGGCTTTTATTTTTCCAAGGGTGTACAGTTGGTGTCCTGTTATCCCTGTCAGTGCTAGTTTCTTTTCACGCATTTGTGTATTGCCTTTCAAATTTCCTATTTTGATAAAGGTTAGTGCTGCTCCGGAATCGATCAAAAAATTCATTTTTCCCGTTTTGGTTTCCTGCATCGGGAGTGTCACGAGATCTAGATTATAATTTTTACTAGTCTTGCTTGTCACTTGAGTAACTTGATACTCGCTCACGGCTCGCGCCTTATGCTTTCTCGGTCTCTTTTCCTCTTCACTGCTACTGCTGCTGCCGCTGCTGCTGCTATTCGATGTTTCATCGTCCTTGTCTGACGTATGCTTAAACGCTTTCGCTGTGGTATATACCTGTGGTTTTTTATTTCCATCAGTTTTGGATTGGCGTGTTCTTTCCCTTTCGGGTCGGCCGTTCAGCTGCCAACAATCTTCCCGTTTATGCCCTTCCTTTTTGCAATACTTGCAATACTTTTCGACGGTATTTATTCCGCTGGGCTTTTCTGCTCTCGGGAGAGGATATCTGTTTGTGTATCGGCTCGTACGGCATTCTTGCCCGGTATGGCCTAGCTTTCCGCATTTATCGCATTCAACTCCAACGCTTCGAGCTTGTCGGGTTTGCTCCTAACCGTTTTTGTTTCAGTCGGTATTATATGTCGAGCGCTGAGGAGGTCCTTTCAATTTCTCCTCGGACGTGGCGCCTAAAATGGCTGCTGTGAGATTAGCGTAATTTCGTGATCGCACGATAGTTTGAATGTCATCTCGGAGTCCTAGCTGGAAATTTTCTAACGCTGGTTCCTGTATCGTATCTAAGATTGCTTTTCGTTGCTCTGAGGAATGTCCACGGCCTTCGATCATAGATTGGTATAGTTCCATTAATAATTTGTCTACCCAGAGTCCGTAGTCTCTCGCGCTTTCGCCTGGCTTCTGCCGGAGCATATTAAATTCTCGCTGAATGTGCGTGGTGCTACGTTTTGCCAAGTAACACATTTCTATTTCCTGTTTCAATTGCGCGAAAGAGTGTATGTCTCGCATTTGGAAATCGTACATGGCTCTTCCCGTTAGTTTCGTGCAAAATATAGCCTTTAACAACGATTTTTCATCAGCGGGATTAATTTCGTTCATCGCATAAGTACTTGCGTTTAAGAATTTTTGAACTTGACTGCGCGAAGTTCCGTCGATTTCCGGAATCATGTCGCGGGCTTCTTTTAATTTAATGTACGTGTTTACTGGATCGTGTTGGTTTCTGACGTCTTCCAACGTTCGTCCGTAAGTTACATCGAGTGGACCGTTACTGAAGTCACGTCGGACTCTGTTGTCTTCGCGTTTGTAATTCGTGGCCTCTAATCTCTGCAAGCGATTTTGTATTGCGCGTATCTCGTCTAATAACTCGCCGAGGATGGAGTCTTGCGTGCCCGGGCATGCTCGCGCGGGCCCCGGATTCGCGGGCGTCCGGTGGGCTCCCGTCCTCAGGCGGCTTATCTCTGCGTCCACCTGCTCTGGCGTTATCAGCGGGTCGTTGACGCCCTCGCGGGACGTGCTCGCGTGTGCCGCTTTTCTCCGCTGGTTCATTCTTTCGCCTTGGGGCGTATAATTCTCTCCGCTTGGATCGAACACGTCGCTATCATACGACGTCAATGAAAATTCTCCTCTCTCGGAGTGATCGGTCGGTATACTGGAACGTGCGTCACTTATTGTGGGGTCCAGTCGCAGTACGTAACTGTCGTTTTCGCTATTATTCGCGTTATTTCTTTCGTTAGCGGCGGTATCGCGAGGTCCGTGATTATTTCGGGGTAAGAGACTGTCGTCTAAGAAGGCGAATTCTCGCTCTAACACGACGTTGGGGTCTAATACCGGCGAGTGGTCATCCGAATATTCTAGACTACGTCGCACGCTTTCTGCGATGTCGCGAACGGCTACTTCTACGATACGAACAGGGCCTATTGGGCTGACTCGCTTTGTCCTACGTGCGGGTGCACTCTCGGCCCTATGTAACCACGACGGATTTCGGGCGGGGCGTTCTCGCGATTCTCTATCCGGCATCTAAGAATCACAGGCTCGAGTTTCGCTCGGCAGGACGTGTCGCTGTCCTCTAACAATTACCGCTTTATCTCGTCTTACAGTTAGTCGCGTTACAATTGTTTTCGACTCACATTGATAGTCGCATGTTGTACGCTACTGCGTTGGTCGTTGACCGTTGCTGCGTGGCTTGGCCGCGGGGCTGGCGAGCCTTCGTTGTGGTAGGTCGCGCCTCCTCCGGTGTCGCTGAGCCGCTACCGGGTGCTTCCTTCTGCTGGAACGGGCTGCTACCGGGGCTTCCTTCCTCTGGAGCGGGCTGCTACCGGGTGCTTCCTTCCTCTGGATCGGGCTGCTACCGAGTGCTTCCGTCAGGACTGGTTTTCACCACTTTCACCGTTTCGCTCTTTGATTTCAGGCGAACACTTGCGGCGGGAGCACTCGCGGCGGGAACACTCGCGGGAAAATGTTCTCCGATTTTCCGAAATCCCACCGCTGCCACCAGTTGTTGTGCCTCAAGGATGGGATGTGCTGGCACAAGGTTCTTTTAGGATTTCGGGTCGAAGAACAAATAAATCACTATGTATAAATGAGTGAAATATATTTCCCTTTTACAAGTTTAATGCGGTTTCCTCTTTGCTAATCCCGGTACTCGCGTAACAGAAAATACTTTCGTATAAGACGCACGTTTCTCGTATCGTGACTAGCTGACGACTGACTGCCCGCCACTCGTCGGAAAGGCGGGCTCTTTATCCGCTCGGTGTTGCTGACTTCGTTGTCAGCGTTTTTGGCACTCTGGTCAAATGTCCGGGATAACCATATTTGGTCATTCCCGAAACTTGGGCAGGTCTTCGCGTCAGCGTTCCTCGTCGCTAGGGTCAAGTTACCGATAGGAGGCAACTCGGAGTTGTCAAGTGCAATACTTAATCTATTATTCGTTGTGCGCTCACAACAGTATGTTAACAATAACACATGTGAGAAAAGTTGATTTCTTCTCACAAATATTGAAACACTTATGATCTTCCAGAGGTGCAGATTTATACCCATCTACAGCCGCGCTGTGTTGTACGTTCCAGATGCATTTTTTATCATAAATAAAGTTAACATACATTAATAACTTTTATATGTACTTACCGATTACAATATAGCAAAACTGCAACCGTGTGTTTGCATTTTGCACTCATCCCTGCTTTGCAACTACATTTTGCGGATGATATTTTCCCTGGTTTCAATATCACTATGTTTATTTCGTGAGGTGCACCTTTAACATCTGACATTTGAAGGCAATATGCAGTAAAATGCCATTTGTCATCATCTTGAGAGGTTATCCCGCATGTTAATAAATGTTCAAAGCACAACAAAATTTTCTCCTTCCATGAAATTCCTTGAGGAAGGGGTGCACTGTGCAAATGCACATATTTCTTTTATATTTAAGTACATATTTTTATCACACGCGTTTAAAAGGCACGATAAACCACCTCAGATCATATGTTTGCGTACAATTTTCAGGAATAGGCCAGCCATCTTGGCCTTGTGACGTCACGGCTACGTCACGAGTGAAAGTCCCAATATTAGAAACCTCCATAAATCCTTTTGCAACGAGATCTGGTGTTCTTAGAGGCAATAGATACAAATTTTAGTCATAAGTCGGCCATCTTGGATTGCCATTACGTGAATTGCAACCTATCACACCAGATTTGAGATAAGTGACCTTAAAAATCCCTGTCGATCCATTTTCAAACAAATCTGGTGTTTTTTAAGGCTTTTACATCAAATTTTGATGAAAAGTCGGCCATCTCGGATCCGCCATTTTGTGATTTGGAACCTATCACACCAGATTTGAGAGAAGTGACGTTCAAAATCCCTGTCGATAAATTACAAACAAATCTGGTGTTTTTAAAGGCATTGACATCAAATTTTGACGAAAAGTCGGCCATCTTGGACCCGGCATCTTGATTTTTGCAAATGTGCATACGGCTTTTAAAAGTTTTTAGTTCGAGCTTCAAAATAAGCCCTTATACGAATTTATTTGTCGCTGAACATTTTGGCGGCAGCACTGAGCCGGTTGATTGATCAAAAATTTTGAGTTTATGGCCGCCATATTAACGTCGCCATCTTGATTTTTGCTAAGGCGCATATGGCTTTTTGTAGCTCTTTGTTCAAGCTTTAAATTGAGACCTCATACGTATTTTTTCGTCGCTTTAAATTTTGGCCGCAACACTGATCCGGTTGACGTGGAACATATATATATATAAGTTTGAATGCGCGCTCCTGAATCCCAACTCCTTATCACGTGACCTATATTAGTTTGCCTTTTCCGGGGTCAGAGAGCAGATGGCGCTGAAAACCATCCTTGCTTTTCTTAAGAGGGAGTTTGTACCCCCTGGTGGATCTGCTTGAGAAATATGCGAGAGAAAACCTAATCATCGAGACTTTCCACGCGAACCGAGGTTGAATCTTTAAATAAACTAGATGTCACCAATACTATGCGATGCGGAAAACATGTTAAGAATTGCGCATTACAAAATGTATAGAACTATTTAACTGGTGGTCGCGACACCAGAGAGTATTGCGATCTTTTTAAAAATAAATTATATATAACTTTTATGTTTTATTTCTTATCCTCCCCTCTTCCCTTTCCCCCCATTCTACGCATAATTCGATCACGGTTAGAGTAGGCTTTACTACCCCCTCTCCTAAAAAATTCCACAGCGCAGTTCTAGAAACATTAATTCCCCCCCCCACCACATCATTACTTTGGAATGTCGGTGTTGTCGCGTATACTCGATTAATTTTATATGATCAGTCTTGTCGCAACCGCTTGTACTAACGGTCCACTTCTCATAGCCGAGAGGAAAAATGTTCTCCTTTAAAGGAAGCGGAAACAGCAGCAACAACAATGGTGGAAAACACGTGAATTATTATGTACCGATTCACGATGTCAAAACTCAATCGTGTGAGAACAGATGTAATAGGTAAGTTTCGTTTAAAAGACATAGAGCCTCCCAGTCTTTACTAATTTCATTATTTTTTATACAGCATTTCGTTGGAGCGTCGCGCGGTTCGTATACTCGGCAGACGATACGCATTGACAGCTACGGGATACAAATTCCTCAAAATTGGCATCAACGTGGGCCCACCGAGTTACGTGGTGATCGCCGTGGGAGATCATCGAGGAAAGGAACTGATATTATCTCTCGAAACGGGGAAGGGACTCTACAAGCAACGACGGAACATTCAGAATTTCCTTCGCAACGACTGCAAAGATATCCACAACTTTATAAGCGTTGGACCGTTAACGGTGAGAGTTTGTACGTCAGTCAATAATGTCAAACTCATACGTCTCGAATCTGTAAACGTACGCTTGATAATGACCGAATCGACGTTACACCGTATGTTTGATCTCGATCGGTGCATCGATGCAAGATTCGATCGATTGGTCAGAATACTTGCGGTAGTCGAGGCAAAGTTTACACAGTTCTCCGATATCGCGTCCACTGTAACGGATCCTAAGGAAGTGCCGAATGTAATACACGCTAGCGATGCCTTCAATACAAATCATTTCATCGATTGTGAGCTCGCAGCTTTAGTTTTTAGTACGTAAGAAAAATTATGTAAAAGAAGAGTTAAATAAACGATTTTTTACGACTGAATAAACGATGTAATTTCTTTGCGTGCATTTCCATCCTACCCAAATTTTATCCTTGCTTCGATACGTCAACGGGTTGATTGTCGACATCATTTCTTCCTTTGTTTAACGCACTGCGTTGTAAAAAAAATAGTGCGAAATAAATACGTCTACGCGATAACCACCCCCTTTTCCTAGAAAAAAATTTGTTTATGGCGCTCGCGAAACATGTCCCGGCAGGTTCGATGCGTCATCGGATCGATCGTCGACATCATTTCTTCCTTTGTTTGGCGCACTGCGTAGATAGGTTGTTTAGTCTACGTGATAAGCGCTTCGTTTTCTAGAAAAATCACCCCTCTCCCGCGTAATCCGATACCCCGCCCCCTTTTCCAAGAAAAAATCCCGCTTATTGTGCCGCGCTTTCGCGAGACGCTGTTTACACAAAAACATGCTCCTACATGTTCGCTATATCAGCCCCCTAACCTTGAAACTGAAATTTACTCGCCGAGTTAGTCTTACCATTATGCGCCGCCTAGCGGCGTCGTTGCGAACGGACCCCGCGGCGCAACCGCGGACCCCCACGCGGAGCCCCACGCAAACCCCGCGGCGCGAACACGGACCCCCACGCCTTACTTGACATCATCTCCGTGAGTCATCCCGGTAAGTCATACACATGGTATGTCAAGGCCAAGGTCATATACGTGAGTCATACACGTGGTATGTCAAGGTTACCCTCCCTTTCTCCTCGCGTAATCCGATACCCCCCTTGTCCCGCTCACACCCCCGCATAATCCGATACCCCCTTCCTCACCTCCCTCGTTGCCCCATGGGTTAAAATCGGTGTAGTATACCTACTATTTGCTATCATGTTTTCAATAGCAAAGCCAGCTCTTATCTTGCGTACGTATTGACAAATTACCTTGTTATCAGTCTTCAAAAATAAAGGTATTATTAACTTAAATAAGATTATATTAACGTTACCATCAATCCAAAAGTGTGTCACACTTTATTATAAGAGTGGACTCCATGATACAACTGATATAAGTTGTGCAGTTTCGTGATTTATGTATCGTTCTTATATCAACAGTTCATCATATTTTACTTATGCAAAATGGATTCTATCGGATACCATCTATCGGATGATCCGACATTTGCATATTCTTTTAATTTAAAAATGACCTTAGTTCTTAGCAATATGGGCAAGATGGGCAATGTTGGCAAGATAAAAACAATGAAAGTATTTGAAAGAGCAACTCTTGTCCGTATCAACTTACTGAAATGGTTATGTGTATTACAAAGACTGTGTGTTGCCCGAAAATTGCTATTGTATCAAGTAAAAAAGGGTTGGTATAACACTTTACAATAAAAAAAAGCACAAGAACAAACCTTGCAGCATTTGATAGTTTTTTGAACGCAAAAAACGACCCCATTTGCCAAATTGCTCTATCACGTCACACTTTTGAGATATTTGCAGTTAAAGTTGCAAAAATGGGCTATTTTAGTGTATTTTGGCATATTATAACCAGGGTTGTGCCGTAGATTTCAAGATTACGTCTACACGGATTATTTACGTGTAATCTACGTGATGTTTACACGGTCTTTTTTCCATGTAGACAATGTAAACTATGTAGACTATGTAGACTATTGTGTTGTGCCCCCTTTTTGCGGAGGGACACTTGAGTTCTTTTTGGTCTACGGAGGATTCGGGGTCGATTGAAATAAATGGCACTTTTCGAATAAAGGACAACTTTTAATAATCGCTCTGCGTACATTCGTTATTCGCGTATGAAACCCGTCACTGCTCTCTGCTTCCCAACTCACATTGCCCTCCCGTCTGCTTCTCTCGTTCCGTTTTGTTCGCTCGTCTGTTCTTCGGTTTCGCTGAATTGCCCGATCGGATGTAGGCCGATCGCGCAACTCATTGTTTTGGCTTCTCTTTGTTTCGTGGTCTCGATTTTTTTTCACGGTCTCGTTTATAATAAGATCTTTACAATACCTATATTTAAATAACAATGTTTCTTAATCCTATTTTGTAATATTAATTTGGGGCCGCAACATCCCTCCCCCTTTGAGAGAAGAAAACTACGGTCTGTAGTTTTCGTTACTCTTTTCGCTGCTTATCCTATTTTTTTTTCTATCGGGGTGCTTCCTTCATTTTTATTGTTTCATGAGGTTACATTTTTCTTATCTTCTAATATAACATCGCTGGATCGCTCTGTATGTGCGGTCGGGCGCTTGCTTGTTTCTTATTTCTTTTTATTACATAGATACTTATTCCTATTACGCTTAATATAATTACAATCGTCAGGGTCGATCCTACAAGGTATATGACATAAGGATTTTTTATTATGCTATCTTGGGATTTTTCTAATTCTTTATTTATTTCGTTTATGTCTAAACTTAATTCCATTAATTCGTTCGGATTCCTAATTACAGGTTCTAATCTAATTTCCTTCTTCGCTTGTTCGTTAATATTTTTATTTTCGTTTGTTAGTGTTAAATTAAAATCTGCTAAGTGCATTTGTATTTGTTTCATATTTGTTTGTCTTTTCGTTTTTATAATAATGTCGGGTGTAGTTAGTTTACAGTTTTCATTTATACTTATTTTTCCTGTTCGCTCTATTTCGATTTTTTGTTCCGCCTGATCATTACATTGTATAGTTAGTTTTTGTTTTTTTCGGCGTTGAGAATAGCCACGTTTGTGGTTCGACTAGTGTTATCCATAAAGTTACGTTTGACAATATTTGACGTTTTTCGCAGGTATTTACATATCCTGGCGCTTTTACATAAACTTGCACCTCGCATGGTGCGTTGGCTTTTATGAAGTATACCGGGTAGTTTCGGTTACATATATATTTTATTCCGTTTCGTTTACAATCATTTAAATCACGCTTTTCTAACGTTATATAATTATGATTTTCTTTATCTATCGCTAATCTATCGTTGTGAGTAATTCTTAAAAATGTAAAAATATTCGCGTGGTTATAGACAGGTCGTTCTTATTATTTCATACACGGGGTATGCTACCACGGGAAATTTAATTATCGTGTAAATATTCGGGTTATCGTAATACGCGTTAATTTCTACGTAACTCTGTATATCGTTCCAATTTTCTAATCTAACTTTGAATGGGAAATGAGATCCTCGCGTCAATTGTGACGTCGCCTCTTTTAATTCCATTATTATATTTTCTATAGGTAATAAACGAGTGAGTATGATTCCTTCTCGCGAATATGTGAGGTAATCTATCGTATCTTTCACGTCTTCTATTAGATCTTCTGTAATTGTGGTTATTATTAATAACTGTTCGTCTATTTCTTCTTTTCTGGCAAACTTGGCTTTTTCCTGCTGTATTCGTGTCGTGACGTTTGTCAGCAGTTGTTCGTTATAATGTAACGATTTTTCTGAGGCCTCCATGTGACCTATTGTGGTATTTATCACCTTTAATTGATTTTTCGCGGTGTGCCGTAGAGTCTGTTGCTGATTTTGTATCAGTTCGAGCTGCTCATGTATGTGTTTTGCGTCGGCGGCATCTATAGTACCGAACAGCGTTTTGCTGATCGTGCCGATCGCATCTATTAAACCACGTTTGTTATCGTTTGTTTTATATATATATATATATATAGTTTGTAATCGCGTTAATAATTGTGTTAATTTTTCATTATCTTTTTATCGTATGGAGAATATTTTTTCACGGTTTGCTGTAAAAATTCTTGAAGTTGGTGATATCGGTTTCCTAGGGCTGCTACGTCGATTTTAATCGCTAATCTCCATGTAGCTTCTACTTGTTGTAATTGTCCGGTTCTTTCAAAGTATATTCCCGGCTCGTTGCTGAATTGTCGTATCTCGTACGATGGTGCTGTGTCGGGTTTCGCGTTTTTCGCGAAGTGCTGAACGACGATCAGCGTCCTGTAAGATAAGGACTCATGTTACTTTTCTCCGAATTTTTATCTTGGCTTGGTTATACCTTCTCCTTGCGTTTTTTCTCTCCTCGCGTTTAGTGTGTCTCTAGGCTTAGATCTGAGCACATTATTTGTTTGCGCGCACTATTATTACTGTATTCGTTAGTATGAGGTGCATAAATTGCAATCTGTTTTTCGCGCCCGCTTTGTGCGATGCGTGCATGCGCACGTATTGGCACGTGCGGCGCGTGCGAGTGTGCGCGGTGCTAGTGCGTCGAGTGTGAGTGCGTGTGCGGGGCCCTCATCGCCTCGCTCACCCCCGCCTGCCTATGAGAAAATAGGCCGCCCTGGCACGTGGGTGCTTATCCGGCCCCTGCGGATTTCCCTGGACGTCGTTACCGGTCGAAGGGATGTAACCGTTATCCGACGAGTGTGATTATTGGTAAGTACTGATTATTTTATTTTTCGTTATTCTACTTTTCTTCTTATCTATTACTATCGCCTACTTTCTATCGCCTATTTTCGTTCTTTTGCATGGTGGTTATTGTTCTATAAAGGGCTTTAATCGGTTTACGTGTACTCGCGTAGTTTTCCGTCCCTTTTTTATCGTATAATTGACGTCTGAATGTTTTTCGGTTATTTCGTACGGTCCTATCCACGGGGATTCTAATTTTTTCAATCTTCCTCTGCGCACCGTCTCGTCGTGCAACAGCACTTTGTCTCCTACTCGGAAATTGATTTATTTCGTTTTCTTATCGTACGTCTCCTTGGCCTTAGTTTTTTCGTTTCGCAAATGTTCCTTTGCAACTCGTTGTGTCGCTCTTAGTTTTTCTTTTAATTCCTGCGCGTAATCATCGTAAGTATACGTCGGTTTCGGTGGTTGCGACAGTGCCGTAGGTAGTGTCGCTCGGTGCCCGTATACTAATTCAAAGGACGTAAAACCGGTCGCCGTGTGCGGCGTCGTGTTATACGCGAACATTGCGTATGGCGTCCATTCGTCCCAATCCGTCTGATCCGCGTTAATATAATGTCGTAAGTATTCCGCCAATGTTCGATGAGAGCGTTCTAGCGCTCCATTGCTCTCGGGATGGTATGCCGTTGTTTAAATTTTTTCTATCTTTAATAATTTGCAAGTGCTTTTAAATATCTCGCTAAGGAAATTCGTTCCTAGGTCCGTCAGAACTTTTTCTGGAATCCCATATTCAAAGATTATTTTTGTAACAAATTCTTTCGCGATCGTATTCGCTTCTTGATTAGGTACGGGTATCGCTTTACTGAATTTCGATAAATTATCCTGAAACGTGAGGATATATTTATTTCCGTTTTTGGTCATTGTCAAAGGTCCTACTATATCTAGGGCACATTTTTCAAACGGTTTATTCGCGGTGTCTGTAGTTACTAAGGGTGCTTTACTTTTTCGCGATAACTTATTCTTCTGACATAGTTCGCATTTAGTAATATAATCTTCAACGTCTCGTGTTAATCCTCGCCAATTATGAGTCAATCTTATTCGATTTATGGTGCGTTCCACTCCTTGATGTCCTCCTACAGGTGCATCATGGTATTCGTAAAGTATACGTTGCTTCTCTTCCTCGGTGTATCTTCTTTCGACGTCCTGGTCGTTGTTTTCCTCCTTCTCTATCTTATTGATATCCGTCGTCACGTGTTGACTCAGCGCGTCAGCATTTCTATTCGCTTGACCGGCCTTGTGTATGATAGTATAATCGTATTCTTCTAATTTTATTCTCCATCGCATTAATCGCGATCCGGGATCTTTTACATTGAATAGCCAAACTAATGATTTATGGTGTGTCACTATTGTAAATTTCGTTCCATAAACGTACGGTCGGAAGTGTTTCACCGCCCATACTATCGCTAGCAATTCTTTCTCACAAGGGAACGGTTGGAAGTGTCCCTACCCGATTTGGATGTGCTTTGGATATGTTGTTGAGCATCAAAACATATTAGACACGTATTTTTTTAGCGGCTTATCTCGGCTTTTTTTAGCGGTTTATCTCGAGTCAAGCTCAACAGGGTCTTCTTTCCCCGCTAATTTTTCCAAGCCCGTTCCCTTGGCAGTGGTTTCGCTAGATAGTAGATAGGGACAGTGGGAATCTCGTCAATCCATTCATGCGCGTCACTAATTAGATGACGAGGCATTTGGCTATTTATATCACGCCATCGGCGCGTCTTACCGCTTTGGGACAGTGCGGTTCCTGCTAACAACGGGACCTGGCTGAGCGATCCTGCAGGTTAACGATTGGATCGCTCATCTTCGCAACAGGTTGCCCAAACAGTAAGGATATGAGATCCAGCGTAACTTTCGTTCTAATTACATCCTATCTATATTGACTGGGTCTATCTAGCACTCTTGGCAAGTCCTCCCGCAGGAGGAAAACCCATCTGACTGATCTGCCGCGGGATTCCTGCGCACGGGCTGGAAAAATTGTGAAGCAGAGTCCCCAACTTGGGGAAGCGGAACTTGGCCGGCTTAGTGTTGCCGTTACCGCGGGGAGCCACGTGGAGGCGTCCGCCCGTACGCCGTGGCGGTCGGTCGCACGGCTCTGCCGCCGTTCGGTGCCCATGGGCATTGCCCATCCGAACGACTCGCATCACTGATGTCAACGGCAAAAGTGCCGGCATAGCTTAAAATTGGGAGTGTAGAAGACTCCCAAATAAATAAATAAATATAAATATTGCATGGGTGGATCAGATCCCAGACCATCGTTAGTGTATAAAAATTACATCAGTGAGCTAGTGCCAAGAGTTTTTAGTCAGCAGCATCGCTGTTGTTAAGGTGCAACGGCGCATTATAGTCCATAAACATATGGAAAAGTTCCACTGAGCTCCTGAGCGCTTGCAGTGTTAGCGTTCTCAGCGAGCCTCTATCTCTAATTTGCAGTTCATGTAGACAGGTAACAGTGTTTCTGGGCATTGCTCCTCTTGTCCCGATAACTATCGGGAGGATCGTACAGTCTTTCGCCCCTAATTGAGCTTTAAGCGGGGCTACGAGGGACGCATATTTAGCGAGCTTGTCCCTTCTACCTCTGTCAAGGAGATTACCATCCTCCTGGCAGACTGTGATGTCAACCACAAAGACCCTTTCCCGATACTGTATGATCAGGTCTGGTTGAAGATTTCTCAGATAAGGGTCCTGCAGTCTTGCCTCCTTCGTTACTGCCATGCCACGCTGCCCCAATGCAGTCTCGAATATCGTTGTGTCGTTTAATTCTACCGGACTTGGTATAAGTACACTGCCCCAGTATGTGGCCTAGCGTCTCAGGCTGCGCCTTGCATTTTCGGCACATGACGTTGCCGGTTTTAGCGACTCTATTGAGCGACACCTTGTTCGCCGCTACATTGGCTCTCAGCTTGAGCGCCGTAATATACCTGGACGATTTCAACAGGTTTGGACGGTATAGCCACTCGTTGCCTATTTTGTCGTTTCTATAGGCTTGCACTCCCTTGCCTTGGGAGGGCAAATCCGCCCATCTCTTCCATTCGTCTGCTTTGGCTTTGAGCTTGTAGCCGTCGATCTGTTTGGTCGACTGTAGTGGCCAGCCAAGTTTGGCTACATGCGCAAGGCGATTTAGTTTGTTCTCCAGCCCTGACGCTACTACTAGGGCCTGTATTGCCGGGTCGCTATTAGTTAGAAAGCGAAATCCAGCTTTTAGAGTTGCGGACGTTACAACAATTTCGAGCTTCGGAAAGCCCATGCCGCCATCGCGTTTGGATGAGTATAGCAGACCATCTGCCGTAGACTGTGGGAGGTGCAGATAGTCTTTCACCGCCGTCCTCAGTGCCTGGTCCATATCTCTTAGCACTGCGGTACTTATAGTGCCTGCGGTGAAGGCATACAGAAAGTGCGGCAATACATACCGCGCAAAGAGTTTGACTTTTTGGTGAGGCTTCAGGGGTAGCCTTTTAATTCTTGGGAGCGTGTCCCTTAGCCGTGCGATTGCACGCTTAATAACTACTCCTTCCCATGGAGTAATCTGTATGCCTAGGTATTGCATTGACTGCGCAGGGTCGCAGTAGGCGACCTTCTCGCCATTACTGTATATTTCAGGGTCCACCATATACCAGCTATCTTTGGTGGTGACAATACCAAAGGCAACGCACTTCCCAATCGATAGTGCCATTCCCCAACTTGAGAGGAAGCCAACGAGCTCATCCATAAGCCGACTCGCCGCTATTCGATCATTTGCTATTAGAATTATATCGTCGGCAAAGGCCAAGCACGATATGCTAAGGCCTTCCTTAACTTGGAAGCCTTCCATCCTTTCCAACTTGTCAATGATTAAATCCATACAGATATTAAAGATGAGTGGAGACAGAGGGTCGCCTTGTTTGACACCTCTTCTCAACTCTATGTCGAACATTTCGTTACGACATTTCATGGTCGTTTTGACTCCTTTATACGAGTCCATTATCAGTGCGACCACTTCCTCCGGCAACCCTTGGCTAAGTAAAGCATACTTAATAACTGGGTGCGGAAGACTATCAAACGCCTTGGCAATGTCCACCTGAGTGACAACGATTCCTTTGCCCTTTTTGGCTGTTGCAAGGACTTCATTTAGCAAGTTGATGTTATTATAACATCCCATTTCTGGTACAAAGCCTTTTTGCCGTGCGTTTAGGTGAACCACGTTTCTTAGGCGTTGGTCCATAATACCCCAATATAATCTACTCAGTATCGAGGAGATAGTAATTGGCCTGTAGTTAGCTGCTACTGAGGGATCCTTGCCCTCTTTGAGCAATAGCGTTGTTCTATTGCAACGCCACGCGCTTGGCTGTTTCAGTGCCAGCATGATTACGTTAAAGATCGCTTGGAGGATGTATCCTCCTTCATTCCTCATCAGATCTCCCTTGCGGAGTCCATCAGGCCCGGCTGCCACCCTCAGCCGTGTAGACCTGAAACGCTTCAGAACCTCCGCACTGGAGATAGGGTGTAGAATTTCTGTTGGGTTATATGGCACCGTGGCCTCTCGCTTCTCTTGTTCAACATCACATCGACCGGGCTTTCCCCACAGCCCTTCGTAGAGCTCCTTGACGCTCTCCACTGATGGACTCACCGATTCACCTGTATCTTGCGCTTGAATGTCCATACCCTCTCTTACCATTTTAGCGAGCATAGCGGGGTTGTTTCTATATAACTCTTGCGTAAGGGCATAGGCTCGGGCTTTGCGTTCGCTTCTACCCGAGAGCCCTTTCCTCCGACTTTGATGCTTCCGGGAATTACCGCCTTTCTTCCCAGTTGCAGGGGCGTGGAACAAACTGACCACCAGCTCGTAAGCTGCGTCTACTTCCACCTGCGTTATTGCCTGACCTTCACTCTTTGCCGTCAGGAGCTGGATAATATGCCGTTGTACTTCCAGCGTTTCCTTGGGCTCACTACTCTTGAGCTCCTTAAGCACAGCCGCAATGCTGGCTTGCCTCCAACTCATGGTTGACGTAGACTCCTCAAAGCTGTAAATATAGCCTGGTGTCTCTTCCGCATCTAGGAAAACATCCTCGTTCTCCTCTGCATCAACAAAAACCTCGTCGACCTCTAGTGGTGCACCGCCCACTTGCTGGTCCTCTTCCTTGACAGCCTCTTGATTAGAAAGTGTACTACTGAGGCGTTGTTCTCTCCATCTTTTGTAACACGACTCATTTCTTTTGTCCCTTGTTTGCTTCAGGGTTTTCTCCGGCATAAACGGAACCATAGCTCTCGCTATGTTCCTCTCGTCCTTGAGCTCCACTTCGAGTTCAAGCATCCTGCTGATATCTTCGGCAGAAAAAACTCTGCCCCGTCTTTGTTCATTTACCTTCGGAGCTGTTTGCTCTGATCTCAATCGGTTCCTTGTTACCGGGTGCGCCAGCCTTTGGTGTTGCGACAGCCCTCGTTGTGAAGTGAAATTTCTGTCACATTCCGGGCAGTCGAACCGGCCCTGCTTTAGGGTTCGCTGCCCCTCATTTGTCCTGGCTGCTGGGCACTTTGGCAGGTGGCATGCAGCCGCATGATACGACGCATACGACTTGCCACACCATTCACATTTATATCTGACGCTTAGGTGAGGGTGCACTTCCTCGATATGCCTCATCTTTGATAGTGAGAGCCATATATTCGGCCACTCCGGCGCAACTTTCGCACCGCCTTCGATTGAAGGGGAGCGATAATTCACAGACCTGTATCTCTTGCCTTGGTTGTCTTCGAATAGCCCCCTGGCCGTGTTCCAGGGGAATGGGGCCGTGTTCCCCATCGTTCGAGACCAGTGTTTCTTGCCTTGGTTGTCTCCGTATAGCCCCCTGGCCGTGTTCCAGGGGAATGGGGCCGTGTTCCCCATCGTCCGAGGCTTTGCCATTTCTATATTTAGCGACTTTAAAATAAGCCAGCCGGGGTTGCTAGCCCGTGACGAGCTGTATTGCCCTGACGGGAGTGATACTCGCTGGCACCGGTCGGAACCGACCGAGAGCCCAGGGTGTGCTCTCGTTATTACCCTGGCGGGAATGAACCCGCTGGCACCAGTCGGAACTGGCCGAGAGCCCAGGGTATGTTCTCGATGTTGTTGCCCTGACGGGAATGAAACCCGCTGGCGTCGGTCAAAGCCGGCTGAGAGCCCAGGGCATGCTCCCGTGTCGCCTGAACCCCGTTAGCTCCCCGGCAAGCCGGGTACCCAGCGGACACCGATCTTGGAGGTGGGATAGACTTGGGGCGCAAACAACAGGCTGCGCCCCCTTGTGAACGAGCAACTATGACTCCCATCCAGGAGGACCCGGTTCCCAGGCGGGTCTCCTCGCTCCCCCTGAGCCGGCCTAAATTAATGGTACAGCGCATGGCGGGTCGCGCATATTTTTCCGTAGTCCGAAATTTCGAAATCGTCGGCAAAACAATCCGAGTGCAGCCTTATAGCTTGCATAAATCATCTATCGCCAAAAGGATGTTATGTTTGACCTCGGCCAAGGGTTCCTCTCCTCTGGAGACCGCCCAGAGCTTGTAGTAAGTCCTGCAGTTATAGGCGGAGCGGTCTATGTAGAAGAAAATGAAAAGAAAGAGAAAATCAGAGCATCCTACGCCTTAAGAGAGTCATAGTTACTCCCGCCGTTTACCCGCGCTTGCTTGAATTTCTTCACGTTGACATTCAGAGCATTGGGCAGAAATCACATTGCTTCAACACCCGCGAGGGCCATCGCTTTGGAACAACCCCTCGAAAATAACGGATTTTATAGTTTTTAGCGAATATCTTCGGAAATATAAGGCGTAACGACAAAAAATTTATACGAAATGTTTATGGCTTTTTGTGCTCTTTACAATGGCGTAATCAGATTTTTCAAATTTGTCAAATTTTTTAATTTAAACCCACCTTCACCTATTATTTTTGCCAAATATAACCATTTTTCCAACGCAAATTTAAGAGCGTCGAATTCCAAATACATCCATGTATATTTTATTATGATATTATTATTCGATTTTTGGCAAGACAAGATGATGTGTGGTATAGGCGTCGCGCGCTGTAGGTAGGTGTTGCGTTATTTCTGTTCAGTTGCGCCGTACGCTTAAAAATTTCCATTTCAACTCCGGGATGACCGAAAGCGCTGATGCGAAGGCCAGCGCAAGGCGCTGACAGCGAGAGGTTAACGCTATTTCGAGAGTCCTGGACTAGCAACGGAATGTCGACTCCGACATTATAAATACCGCCGAATTGTAAGATCGGGCGGGCAGTCGCAAATCATAATCTGAACGAACACGTGCGTCACATTAACCGCTACAATAATATACTATCCCGGTTACGGTACAACAAAATCAACAACTAAATTCACGCATTTGAATATTATTTGCTCGTGTCATAATTCCGGAAAGCAAGCATTTCAGATCGTAAGTTTGAAGTGTAAAGAACTGTGTGTTGTACGCTGTCGTTTTGTGAACATGTAAGTGCATTTTTATTGTTAACTTTTATTGGTTTCTTACGCTTGTTACTTTTTCCTTTGATATTGAATATTTAATATAATTTTTTATTCAGCTTTTACTCAATTCTTTGCCAGTTTTGCCAGTGACTATATAATCTTCTGGGAGAGGTGCACTTGGACACGGTACATTTGGACACCGTTCATTTGGACATGATCAATTGGACACCGTTTATTTGGACACGGTTTATTTGGACACCGTTCATTTGGACACGGTCATTTGGATAAATTTTATCGAGAATATTTAAAATAAAATTGGAATAAAAATTAAAAAATAATTATAACAATCAAAAATTTTATATATAAAATCCGGTAAATTTATTTTTCTAAAAATTAAAAAAGTTAATTTTGAAATTAAAAAAGCCAAAAATGAAACTAATTTCCGGGAAAATAGAATAAGAAATTGAATAATACATTGAAATAAAGATAATCTAATTATTTTATATCTTTTAAAGAATTTATATATATTTTTAAATCATAGTTAAAAAAATTTCATTCAAATTCAACAGTAAATATTAAAATAAATATAAAAAATTAAGTTTTAAGGGGATGCTAAAGCTAAGGCCGAACTTCCTCGACGTCAGTAATGTCAACTCTGTCAACTAAAGCAAAGGCCGAACTGATATTGGAGACCTCGCGTGGTGACAACGCGAAACTCCGGTTTCAGTGTTACCAACTAATTTTAGGTTCTATGAAGTGGTGTATGTCCGTACACGTACACACACCACTGAATTGCTCACACGGACGCACGGTAGAGAGACCATATGCTATAGACGCAGCAACCCCGCGCGGCGTTGCCGCGTCTATGGATTCTTTAGCAATACGGCCTGAACCTGAAAATGCTTTCTGGCCGTCCGTAGCAGAAGGCAGTAACGTATCAAGGCTGATCTTTCTCGTCGTATCTTCATGTCTGAAGAGTCGTGACATTATGGTCATGTACAGTGGCGAATCCGATTGGGGAGCTATTTAGTCCTGCGGAAAATTTTACGCTGAATGAAGCCATAATGTTCTCTTGGGATAAATGATGAAGGTGGTTTCCCGTTTCCTTCCTTCATGGACCAACGGTTTAACGTCTCTTTCCGAAAGACGGTAGCGCCGATATCTCCTCTCTCCCCATCATACCCGTCAACGGGGCAGGTGAGGGCGAGTCCCCTCTTAGGAGGGAGAAATTGACTTGATGGCGTCCCCCGAAAATTCCGAGGAGGCGCGCATCCTGTAGCCCCCGCCGCCTTCTACTAGACCCACCACGAATCACCGGGAAAAAAACCCCAGAGGGAGAGAGGGAGAGAGAGAGAGATATGGTCATGTACAGTGGCGAACCACACGCTGAATGAAGCCATAATGTTCTCTTGGGATAAATGATGAAGGTGGTTTCCCGTTTCCTTCCTTCATGGACCAACGGTTTTACGTCTCTTTCCGATAGACGGTAGCGCCGATATCTCCTCTTTCCCCACCATACCCGTCACGGGGCAGGTGAGGGCGAGTCCCCCATTAGGAGGGAGAAATCGACTTGATGGCGACCTCCGAAAATTCCGAGGAGGCGCGCATCCTGTAGTCCCCGCCGCCTTCTACTAGACCCGCCACGAATCACCGGGAAAAAAACCCCACCAGGATTTTGTGTACCCGGCTGGGATCGAACCCGGATCTCCGGAGCGTGAATCCAGCGTCTAGCCTAGGAGACCACTGACTCGCTAGGCTTATCAAGGCTGATAAGCACCCGCTTTTTATAAATTACATATATTCTTATGCACACATGTGCGTATATATATATAATATGTATCTAATTATTATGTGTATGTTTATAATTGTCTGATGACAAATAATAACAGTAGCATAATTGAGAATGTGAATTAGTATACATAGTATGTATTGACGCGGGTACTTATTAGACTTGGCAATTTACTGCATCTCTTGCACCTCAAATAATTTTTTTCTTGTAATGTAAATGAATGATGTAAAACTCTTTCAAAGGATCTATCCATTCTTGATGGGGTAAAATAATAACTTCTATAACAAATGCAATAAATATTAAATTTATAGTATTGATTTATATAACTAATTTTATTCTGTCCTTATATATAGAAAAATATACACTCAGTCTTAGCATCAGAGTAGAGGGTAACGCAGCTGATGAACAGTATAGATAACAAACTGAATAAAAATCTTAATTATTATAACATAATGATATTAATAAGATTTTTATTTAGTTTGTTATTATATCTATACTGTTCATCAGCTGCGTTACCCTCTACTCTGATGCTAAGACTGAGTGTATATTTTTCTATATAAAGACAGAATAAAATTAATTATATAAATCAATAATAAATTTAATATTTATTGCATTTGTTATAGAAGTTATTATTTTACCCCATCAAGAATGGATAGATCCTTTGAAAGAGTTTACATAAAAAGCTCAGCGTTGGAAACCTCATATTATTCATAATTCTCCATTATTTGTTTAAATCTACGCAGGTTTCTTTTCAGTAAGATTGATAGTCTGAAGTAATAGGTGATGGCAAAAAATCTGAAATTATTGCACTATCATGCAGAAGCACTAAGAATTTAAATATATATTTTTATGCATATTAAAAGATATATTAGCAATCAGTCTAATTAGAAAAAAAGATGTACCAGATAATATAAAAGAAATTGTATATAAAAAAATGGTTTCTAATATGTAGTCAGAGAATGTTGATTTATCATATTATTCTTTCAAACTTGCTTTCCTCCTTTTGAAAATTTACACCAAGAGAAACTTTTGTAACATATAACTTTATATTGATTTTTTTTAACATCTTTATTTCTTAAAAAGAAAACGAAAACCGTAGAAAAAAATTATTAAACTTATTTTTATCGTGTTGAGAATTCATTCAATTTTATCGCTACGTGTCTCAACTTCTCTTGTTCAAAACAAAAAACTAATTTATAGCTTTTGATTTTATATATAATTGTTAAATTTCAGTTTTGTCAGATGCGATTTGTGCGAGCTTATTTCGTGGAGCAAATATTTTGTTGCGTTTTCGAGAAAGTGTTTATCCGATCATTAGCGAAGCGACGCGATGCATTTATATTTGATCACGAGGGACTATGCGCAAATTTTCGCATTGTTTGCGGATTTTATAACTTTATTGACGAATATAAGATCTAATATCTTTCGCATAATTGATTTACGATTACTCGCGTTTTATTGAGGCTCAGATGTACACCCGTCTGTATCACGTCAATAAAAATCTGGCAGCAAAATGTGTATGAATTCATTCGTTTAGCAAAGGATGCGCGTTGACCTTAGAAGCGCACGTTGGAATTTCATCCGGAGGGAAAAAACTTTGTCGCGTTTTTTTAATCTTTCTGATTCTCAAAATAAATTCTTCGTGTATATTTTTTCGCGCTCATAATATTATTTGATTTTTGCAGATTAATTTTCTTTTCATGCATAAAATATATTTTGGCAACTATGCCGTCTATAGGAAGAAATCTGTCGGACTGTGCTAACTCGGACCACGTGCGTTTCTGACGTTTAGATATTAGTGAAATTCGGTTAGAAAACAAAAAAATGACCTGTCTCGTTTCTTGATAGAAATTCGAGATGCTAAATACTAATTTATTGGGTGCGTTCGGGAAGACACTATTAGTGCTATTTGCTTATTTTATCCTTGTTTTACACCTGATGAACAATAAAGATAGAATGATGCAATAGCGCTAATAGCGCGCTTCCCGAACGCAGCCATTGTGTTATAAATTCGACGTTCGCTTTTCGCGTGAGACTGGCATCGGCTTCCTATGTCGCTAAACGGGCCTTTTTCAGTTGGATACGTTTTTTTCATTATAATATACAGAGGAGAAGAAGCTAGGGATAGTGGGATAGGTAGACATACATTTTGTACGACAATATCGGGGGTCTATCGTTAGTACGATTATTTTTTCTCTGGGCCCGGAGCCTCGTCCACGATGACAATATCGCGGACACGGGACGTCTCCAGAATCGTGCTCCGATTACTTTGTACTAAGAATAATTCTGCATAAATTTCTTTTGTGCCTTTATATCATATGTATTTTTCAAGCAAAGTTTATTTGCAGAATTTACGCGATGGAAGATATATGTATACACATATAAACACATGTGTGTGTGTGTGTGTGTGTGTGTGTGTGTGTGTGTGTGTGTGTGTGTGTGTGTGTGTGTGTGTGTGTGTGTGTGTGTGTGTGTATACATCTTCCATCGCATAAATTCTGCAAATGAACTTTGCTTGAAAAATACATATGGTATAAAGGCACAAAAGAAATTTACAAAAGAAATTTTGCGATTTATAAAGCCGTTTCAAAGAACGAGCTTTGACAGATATGTCGTACAGATGCCTCGTTAGGCATTTTTACATTTTTTCCAATTATCACTACTTTCTTTATATTCCCACTCTTCATTAGTAATATCTATACTTTACTCCTGTAAAAGGATTTTGCGATCTATAAAGCCGTTTCAAAGAACGAGCTTTGGCAGGTATGTCGTAACAGATGCCTCGTTAGACAAGAACAGATATCTCTCGTATTATTGGCCGCGTTCAGCAGACACAACTGTTGAGTTCATCTTATCAACACTCTGCGTTGATTGGTTGGTTCTAAAAGTAAGAGCCAATCACGTTCGACTGCTACTCAGCGGCTTGGTCTGCTGAACGCGCCCAATGCCTAACGAGGCATCTGTACGACATATCTGTCAAAGCTCGTTCTTTGAAACGGCTTCATAGATCGCAAAATCCTTTTACAGGAGTAAAGTGTAGGTACTAATGAAGGGTGGGATTGTAAAATAATTAGTAATAATTGAAAAAAATGTAAAAATGCCTAACGAGATATCTGTACCACATATCTTTCAAAGCTCGTTCTTTGAAACGGCTTCATAGATCGCAAAATCCTTTTACAGGAGTAAAGTTTAGGTACTAATGAAGGGTGGGATTGTAAAATAATTAGTAATAATTGAAACAAATGTAAAAATGCCTAACGAGATATCTGTATCATATATCTGTCGTTCGATTGCTGTGTAGGAACCAGACAATGTAGCCAACCCCGAAACTGCCCACAGCTGCGTGCGCCATCGCGCCATCTCTCGCAAGATCTGTCACCTATTGTTGACACGGTTACTGCTCTGTTTATCTTTCTATATCTCTGCTAAGCACATATATTCGCGAAAATCGTAGTGAAGGGTCAAACTTTTTTGTTACGTTATTAATCTTAGTTTTTTATGTACGGTATTCTTTGTTCACATTATACGAAGTGCGCGTGTATCTTATTTTGTACATACAAACTGTACAACTCCTATATTAAGCAAACGTTTACGGTAGGTGACAGCTCAAAAATGAATTTTTTAAATATTTTTCGATTATTGTCTTGAAATCAACACTCGCGCAATGTGTTTTCGTGCATACTTCAATTGTGTAAAAAAAAAATTAAGTTCTGTGCAGTCTACGCAAAGCTAGACCCTTCCCTGCAATTGTCGGTAATTTGGGTCAGTTTAGGATCCCCTTAATCGTTAGATTCGGTAATTTTATTCAAAAATTTATTGAATATAAAATATTTTAATATAAATATAAATAAGATATAATTATAATAATTAAAATTATAAATAAATATATTATTATATTAGTTAAAATTATAAAATTTAATTGAAATAATTAATGTTAATAAAAATTTTATTTATAAAAATTTAATTTTTATTTAAAAAATTTACTACTTAAAATATAAATAAATTAAAAATAAAAATATTAATTAAAATATAAATAAATTTTTGAATATATTTTAATTTTAAATTTAAATAATTTAAAATTAAATAAATAATATTTATAATAATAAAATTTAATAAACTAAATAATAATAATTTAAATAAATAATAATAATAAATATAGTGCCAGCAATTGCGGTTAGTCTATAGTTATGGATAAATTTAAGATTAATTATAAATTTATAATTTAATTTAGTAAAATATAAATATAAGAATAAATTTTATTTGGTGAAATAAGTAAATTTTATGGTAATTTTTAAAAATAAATTATAAAATTTAAAAAATTATATTTAAAATTAGGATTAGATACCCTATTATTTTAATAAAATTAAATGTAATTAGAAATTAAATGATAATAAACATTAAATTTAAATAATTTGACGGTATAATAAATAATTAGAGGAACTTGTTTAGTAAATGATAATCCACGATAAGAATTACCTAATATTTTTTTATGTATTGTTATTTAAATTATTTTAAAAGAAAATATAATTATAATAAATTTAATTTAATTTAAATTTAAATCAAAATGTAGAATTTTTAGGATTTGAAATGAGTTACAATTTAATTTAATAATAAAATATTTTAAATAATATAATGAAATTGGAGTTCCTCCGTAGCCCTCGGCGGGGGAACAGGTGGATAAATGGTAGGAGAGTGAAAGGAGATGAAGGGAGAGATTGAGAGGTGCGGATAGGGGAGTGCGAAAGGAAGACGGGAGAATGGAGGCGAAGCGGAAGGTGGTCTGGAGGAGACGGGAATCGTTGGTGAAGTGGCACGTGGAAAGTGAGGTTAGGGAGAAGGGCGGGATTGAAGGAATGGAGGTAGCAGCCCAGGTTACACGACGAGGGAGCTGAGCGAGTTGGCAGCAGGGAGTATCGATCGGGCGATCGATCGATCTGTTGCGAGACAGAGGGATTGTCGATGGTGTCGCGGCAGGTATGGAACGGAGCAGGGAGGCGTCGCGACAGAGCGATGGATCGAATGACCGAAGAGGCCGGACAGATAGACAGGTGATGGAAAGAGAAGGAGAGAAACGACGGAGTGGTAGAACGAGGAAGGAGAAGAGGTGACGAGCGTGCGTGAGCTGGACTTTGGTGGCAAGGAGAAAGGAGCTAGGGGAGTAAATTAAGGGGAAAGATGAACGAGGATAAAGCGGTGGAGGCGAGGGTATGGATACGGGCGAGGACGAGGGACATAGGAAGAAAGGTGAGTAAGAGGTAGGCGGGAGGAGCGGGGACGGATGGCGGCGAGCGGGGGGAGGGAGAGAGAAGGAGGGAGGGAAGGAGAACAGTGGCAGAAGGGAGAGAAGCGGAGAAAGGACAGAAGCAAGGGAGGCGGAGGGAGATGGTTGGAGTAAAGAGGAGGGGAAGGGAAAGGAAGTGGGTTTTTGTTTCAGAGCGAAGACAGAATAGGAAGGAGGGAAGGTGGCGAGCGGGAGGAGAGAGAGAGAGAGAGAGAGAGAGAGAGAGAGAGAGAGAGAGAGAGAGAGAGAGAGAGAGAGAGAGAGAGAGAGAGAGAGAGAGAGAGAGAGGGAAGGAGGGGGAGAGAGCAGTGGCAGAAAGAAGGGAAGCGGAGAAATGGCTGAAGCAAGGAAGGCGGAAGGAGATGGAGGAATGAAGGACGAAGGGAGGGGAAATAATACATACAAGGTTGGCACCGCTTGTCGTTGGGAAATAGGCGGGATCGATGGAGCGATAGATCGATAGTCGAAGGAGAGAGGGAAATGCGAGACGAAGGCACGTGGCAGGTAGTAAGATAGCAGTGCGAGCGAAGGTAAGTGAGAGGAAACGGAAAAGTAATCTGCAGCCAAGGAAAAGAAGCGAAAAAAGAGAAAGAGGGAAAGGAAGGGAGAGAAGGAATTAGCGAGAAAAATAGGAGAGAAGTAAGTAAGTAAGGGTGGAATTAGGCAGGTACACGTAAGGGGGGTAGAAGGAAGGAGAGAGAATAAGAGGGGAGTCAAGAAATAGAAGTAAGGTAGTGAGAGTAAGAAAGGGTGTATAGGAGAATTGGTTACAGATCACCCAGGATTACCCAGGATGGAAGAAGAGGGGAAAATAATAGCGGAGGCGGTGGGAAGGATTGTGGAGGAGAAATCAAAGAAGATGGCGAAGGAAAAGAAGGAGGTGGAGAGAAGGAAAGAGGAGAGGATAGAAGAGTTGGAGGAGAAGGTAAGGAAGATGGTGAAGGAGAAAAAAGAGGTGGATAAAAAGAAGGAGGAGAGGATAGAGGGGCTTGAGGAGAAGGTAAGGAGAATGGAGAGAATGATAGAGAGAATGGAACAAAATGGAGGCAAAAGGAAGAGGGAGGACATCGAAGAGAGTGTGGGGGTGAAGAAGAAATGGTGGGCGGGGGTAGGCGAGAGAAACAAGGATGAACAGAGGAAAAGGAACGTAATCTTAAGGGTAGAGAAGGAGGGGAGATCCCAGTTGCGCACAGAATAAATCGGACACAGCAGGTTGAATCAATCGGACACAGTGACAATCGGACACAGTAGGAAACGGACACACGACGGTTACAATCGGACACAGTAGAAAATGGACACAGCAACAATCAGACACATTGCATATCGGACACAGTGATAATTGGACACGGTAAGAAACGGACACAGTGCCAATCGGACACAGTGGGAAACGGACACACGGCGGTTACAATCGGACGCAGTGCTAATCGGACACAGTAGGAAACGGACACAGTAACAATCGGACACAGTGATAATCGGACACAGTAAGAAACGGATACAGTGCCAATCGGACACAGTAGGAAACGGACACACGATGGTTGCAATCGGACACAGTAGGAATCGGACACAGTAGGAAACGGACACAGTAACAATCGGACACAGTGATAATCGGACACAGTAAGAAACGGACACAGTGCCAATCGGACACAGTAGAAAACGGACACACGATGGTTGCAATCGGACACAGTGCTAATCGGACACAGTAGGAATCGGACACAGTGATAATCGGACACAGTAAGAAACGGACACAGTGCCAATTCGACACAACTGGAAACGGACACACGATGGTTGCAATCGGACACAGTAGGAATCGGACACAGTGATAATCGGACACAGTAGGAAACGGACACAGTGACAATCGGACACAGTGCCAATCGGACACAATAGAAAACGGACACACGATGGTTGCAATCGGACACAGTGCTAATCGGACACAGTAAAAATCGGACACAGTGATAATCGGACACAGTAAGAAACGGACACAGTGCCAATCCGACACAACTGGAAACGGACACACGATGGTTGCAATCGGACACAGTGATAATCGGACACAGTAGGAAACGGACACAGTGACAATCGGACACATTACCAATCGGACACAGTGATAATCGGACACAATAGGAAACGGACACAGCAACAATCGGACAGTGATAATCGGACACGGTAAGAAACGGACATACGATGGTTGGAATCGGACACAGCAAGAAACGGACACACAGCCCAGGGGGTCAATCATGAATCTTTTCCCCTAGAGTGGAAACGTGAAAAATGAAAAATCTCTCTTTCTATTGATGTTAAATAGAAAGAGATAGTCATATAAAACTTTTCACTTTTCACGTTCCACTTTAATACATGATTGACCTCCAGTATTCATATAGTCCGATCTTATATTTAAAACTGTTTTAAGTACAATCTTAAGATTTTGTAAACCAATCACAGAGCCATATTCTACACGTTGTTGTATTCGTGATATTATGCTCCGTGACAGTTTTTTTAACCTTAAAATCATTTCTAATGACATACTGCTCTTTTGCTATTTTCTATAATAATTCTGTACAAAGTACTCTCTCTTTTACAAGTCTGTTAAATCTAGATGACAATAGTCTATTTAATTGAATTATGTTTGTGGTTTATTATATCAGATTTGTCTTGCTACGTTTGATAAATGTATTATACTGTGTGCTCATTAGTGTATATTTCAGGTACAAAGGAGGCAACAAGAATCACCTGTAGTTCACAAAAGCAATCGATCAATCATCGACAAAAATTGATAAATCTATTTGCAAGGGTTAGATGCTTTTAAGCAAAGATTGTATCCGCTTACCAGAATTTTGTGTAACTTTATGGAGTTCTTTGAAACGTATTGCTGCATAAATCTCCCCTTGTTGTTCGTACATGCTCCAAAAATGATAAATATTAAGCATATTGAAAATTAAGTAACATATTACGCAAAGTAAAGCGCAGACGTTGAACGTAGATCGCAATTATATTAGCGATGAAAACATTTTTGCTCTTTACACCTCTTTCCTGCCTCTAGCTTGGGCTTATTACTTTCACATACATAATGTATTAAACAGGATACAAAACGTAATAATAATTTATTATTTCTTGTTTTCTTATGTTAATATTCTTTATACACCTTATTTATGTACGGATCTTTACATTGTCTACATTAAACTTATATTCTTTTTTCTATACAGGTAAATGTATTTGTTTACTATATTTGTTATTATCTATAGCTTACTAAATTGATTTATTGTTATATTGGTAAGATTTTACATAAGGGTCTTTACATATCCGCGTTTCGTTAATATACATTGTCTGATCTAATTAAGAAAATAAAATTGGATTATTAATAATCAATCTATTACATTTTTTTCATTTTTAGAATTATATTAAAAGGATTGAAAGAAGGATTCAATACTTTACTCATCCACTAAATAAGGCTTTTATTGTACAATATTACAACAAAATAAACCTCAATCCTAGAATAAAACAAAACAGGACTTATTTTCTACAGTCTTCAGGTTTGGAAAGCAGAACTCCGTTCTGCTTTGTTTAAAACAAAACATAATTCTATTAACAGTTAACGTTGAAATAATTTATAAAAAAAGATTAATTATTCTTATGTAGTTAGACTCCATGCCTTAAAGCATTGTAAAAAAAAAACTAGCACTACATAGTTTCAGTTTAGCATATTTCAATCTTTTATACATTTTAGTTTATAATTTTTAATATACATAATATATTATAATATTGGGAACTGGAGTCAACGGTTATCTTTGAAATTATAATCGACAAATCTCAGATACCATGCATTAAAAAGTTACGAACAATACTAAATGTTTTGATATTTTGAGTAAAATGCCAACTTGTTTATGGCATACATACTTGTGGACCGATGAAATTACTCTTTTACAAATTGGACATTTTTTAAATAATGGATGCTTTTTATTTAGTGACATACACGTTCATTCTGTCTGTTTTCAACATCTTGTGAACAACAAAATAGAGTAGCGCTTGTGTCGACTTGTGTTAAATGGAAAGCACCTAATACCGCTGTCTCGTATAATATGATTAACACAATCTTTACCAACACAGATGTGCCCAAACAGTAAATCACTAAAGCTTATATTACACAGTCGCATCTAGCAAGAAAGTAATTTATAGAACGAGAATGAAAGAAAACAAAACTTGTTTTCTGAACAGTCTTTAATCTGAAAAGTAGAACTGTGCGTCCGTGTTTATTTAAAACAAAATAGAAAACTGAAAATTTGATTCGATTCAGCATTAATATAAGCAGTGCACGAACAATCAGATCTTACAGCTTACTTCCTTAGTTTTCTTCGTTTCCAGAGAAAGTTTTAATTTCATCATATGGTATGTCACTTTTGATAGTATTTTCCTAATCTTTAATAAACCAATATCGAATATAATAAAGTGTGACTCTAATATGCTTATCAATCAATAGTTCAATTAAACTAAAAGCACTAAAAAAAATATTAGACTTCATTAGAATCAATCTTCAGATTCCATGCCGAAATACATGAAGTCTTATAGATATTGATATATGCGGTATAAAGTTTTGAAGTTTATTTTTTCAACAGCTACAATATTTGTGTGCTTTCCTTCTGTATCTTTTTCGCGTCATCTAGAACATTATTTGAATTTCGCAATATGTAAAGATTGTACATATACTTGCAGATAATAATAAATTTTTCAATTTGTACTTACTTTTGACGAAACAGTATTTTCAATAAAAGATAATGGTTGCTGGCCTTTCTCATAATTTTCACAATCTTTAAGTCTTGTTAGTACAACTTGAGGTTCGCGTATAATTATTGAGATATCTTGACTTGTGGTAACTTGTGTCTCCTTTTCATAATTCTCTTCGTTTTTGTTTTCCAAAGACATGTTAGCTACATTTTCTTTCTCTAAAGTGTGATAAAGCAGGTTTATTTTATAAGAATGAAAATTACAAAAGACAGAGATACTATTATTAATACTGACCTTGTATATTTATATGTTCTTGATGGCAAAACGTTTGATAAATTCCGATAAATATTCGTAAAAATTGTTCAAGGGGCAACCTATAAATGTTTTAATGTAACATTATTATATTGTATTACTTTGTTATTTTATTAATAAATTTTATTTTATACTACCTTCCAGTAATTAAATCTGTTTGTGCTTGAAAAATCTTTAAATCACGTTCTTTATTTTTGCGTGGCTGTACAATCATTAAACTTTCATTGTTTTGTAGACGTCCAAAGTGAATTTCTTGATCCACAATTAACTTTGCCAGTTTATCTGGAATTAATAATACTAAAAACAAGTGATACACCAGAAAAAATCGAGATTCTTGAATTGAAATAATTTAAAGCAAAATAAAATAAATTATACAATGTATAAGAAAAAGTATAATGTACAAAGTACGAGACTTGCTGCATTAAAATATTGTACCTAAAAAGAGCCACAGATTTTGATGAGGACCACCTAATTTTCGTCTTATCGTACTATGGAAATTTTCCACTAAATTGTTCGTTCTTACAGGACAATTATATACGCTAACTTTTGATGCTTTAGGTAACCAGGTTTTCTCAATATATGTCAAAAATTGCAATAATTCTTCATATTTAGAATGTGTAGCATCGCAATAGTTATGCAGTATCCTTAATGCTTCTACGAAATATTCTTGTGGCAGCAGTGGAAGCGTCATTGTCATAGATAACAACGTATTTGAAGTGTTTATTAAACCCAAGCGATTCCATTTACGTAATACTGCCTAAATTATAAAATATAATTCACGTTTTCACATTTCATAGTTAAATTACTAAAGATGAAAAGTAGAACCTACTTGATTATAATGAAACCAACAGCCATGAATATTTGCATCAGGGAAAAGTTTTTCTAAAACTTTTATAGCTGCTGCTTCGTAATCGCTCATGATAAATTTGACACTAGTTTTCAGTCCTGGAGCTAGCTCTAATACTTTTAACCATATTGATTCATATAGTGCACTGGTACGTGCTTCACATAAACAGAACACAGTTCCAACTGCCTACAAATAATGACTCTTTATAATGTACTAATGTTCGAATATCTTTCATAAGCAAAAACTTACTTTATTCATATAACGAGTGTGAATGGTATACAGTTGATCCATTTTTGGGTAATGGGGAACAACCTACCAATTAATCACAAATATTTGAGATAAAAAAATGTGTTAGAAAAAATATATTAATCAAAATAACTTACTGAAAAAGTTCCATCGACAAAAATTTCTGTAGTTGTCTTTAAGATATTGTTACGTCCAACCCCTGGATTAGGATAAGAAAAACTGGGAAGCGAAGAAAAGGCTAACCAGAGGGGTGGGGGTAAGGGAGGACGCAACCAGATACTCACAAATGTCGCTCGCAGGTACGCTCTGAGGCGCGTGGCGCGAGCGGAACGCACTTTTCACTGGCTCAGGAAGGGTCGACGTCCGTAGGGACGGTAGGACGCCTTCCTAGAGTGGTGCGATCGTCGGTCCTGTTTTAAGTCAGGAAATTTAATCCCTTTAACTTAGGATCGGACCTTGTGCAATCTCGAGAGGTGGGGGATGAGTAATGGGTGAATCTTAAGTTACAAATAAAATGAGGTGGGAACTCACAGTTAACATAAAAAAAACATTTATTCTAAATATAATTTGAGCAAACTATCGATATTACAGTTTAGTAAGGCATAGGCAACTTAAACGGAGAATTGAAATATTTTAAAGTGAAAGTGTTTGTGTAAGGTGTATTCATCGCGGATGTTACACTAGTGCGGAGGTGATCGGGCAGGATTTTTGAAGGGGAAACCTATTCAATGCACATCCTGCCCGCTATTATTACAATTAATCGTAGAATCATGTTAATAGGAATAAGAAGTGGGATAGAAGAGATAAAGGAGGGAAAAAGGATGGAAAAAGAAGAAGGAAAAGTAGAGATTAAGATAAGAATAGGAGAAGAAACCTGGAGAATAATAGGAATATATGTAAACAAAGATATAGATAAGAAGCTAGAAGGCCTGAAGGAGTGCATAGAGGAGGGAGAAGTGGGAGTAAGGACTGTAATAGGTGGCGACTTTAACGCGAGAACGGGAGAGGAGGGAAGATGGGAGGAGGAAGACGAGGGTAGAGGGAAAGAAAGAGGGAGAAAATCGAAAGACAAGAAGGTGAATAAGGAAGGCAGGACACTGATAGAATTTGTCGAAGAAAGAGGATGGATGATCTTGAACGGAGGCATGAAAGGAGATGAGGAAGGAGAATATACATACACAGGAGGAAAAGGTGAAACGGTCATAGACTACATTTTAGGAGATGAGGACATTAGAGAAAAAGTGGAAAGATTAGAAGTAGGGGAAAAGGTGAATTCAGATCATCACCCGTTAATGCTATGGATAAGAGGTAACGCAGGGAAAAAACAGAGAAGGAAAGAGGTGGAAAGGATAAGAAGAAGAGGGATATGGAATGAAGAAGGAAGAAAGCAATTCAGTGAGAGGTTAGGGAAGATAGGAGGAAATGGGGAGCTGCAGGATGAGATAGAGGAAGGAATGTCGAAGATAGGAAAGGCATTAGAGGAGAACGAAAAAGAAAAGGGAAAAGGAGTGAGCGAAAGCAGGCGAGGATGGTGGGACGCAGAGTGCAAGGAAAGAAAGAGAGAAGTCAGGAGAGAATTAAGAAAATGGAGGAAAGGAAATGGAGACGCGGAAAGATATAGAGGAGGGAGGAGGGAATACAGGGAAATGTGCAAAAGAAAGAAGGAAGAGGAAAAGGACAGGATGACAAGAGAAATAGGGGAGGCGAAAACAGAAGGAAAGGTATGGGAGCTGATAGGCAGAGTAAGAAGAAGAAGAAAGAGGGCAAACGAAGAGATAAAAATGGAAGAATGAAAGGAATACTTCATGGAATTAATGGGTGGGATGGAGAACAGGGTAGTAAAAGGAGATGGAGGAGGGAACAGGCATGAAGAGAAAGAGATAGAACTGGAAGAAATAAGGAACGTAGTAAAGAAACTGAAAACAGGGAAGGCAATAGGCAGGGATGGGATTCCGAACAAAGTCTGGAAAGGAGGAGAAGAGATGGTGAGATGGGTATGGGAAATATGTAAACGAGTGTGGAGGGGGGAAGGCTGGCCGGAGCATTGGAATGAGGGTGAGATAATACCAATATTGAAGAAAGAAGAAGGACGAGAGGTAAAGGATTACAGAGGGATAACGATCATGTCTTCAATGTACAGAAGGCGTCAATAATGCCTTCCCAGCTAAAATTGCTACGCGCAACGCATCTAGCCATTCGTGCATCATGACTGTTGGTTCTTGGAGAACCGGCAACGTCGCGGAGAGCTGTCAGTGTTAACTCAGTGCGGAAGAAAGGTTATCAAGCATGATTACCACGTGGAAATCGTGGTCCATAACCTTCCATCGTCTAGAAATATAAGGAGAGGTAAGAAATACATATTAATATATAAATAATATGTTTGCAATAAATACATTTTATATATTTTGAATAAATATATTTGCAGATTAGCGGAAGTCGGCAAACTGGAAACGCCAAAGTTACAGAGGAAATACAAGGGATAAGTATTCATAGTTATTTATAATTATAATACAGATAAATATATCATCATGCAGATAATCAGTGCATTTAATTACAGAAAGGATAACAACAATTATATATAACAGTGTTGGCGAGAAAGAAGTAACAAAGGCAGGACACACACGTTTTAACAAGTTTTGATTGATCAACATTATTGTCCTTACATAGTAAGCATCGTCCGGAAAACTTATCTTGCTACAGTGATTAACACGCAAAGTAATATTTATATGCTGCTTTTAGCATGCTCAAACAGAGGCAGTTATTTTTCTGAGCAATCATGAAAGCAGTCGCGGCTTATACGCTATTCCAGGATTAGATTATGTCGCTCATAAGGACGTATTGCTGTATACTACGATTGAGAAAGCGGCACTGCAACACGAGCTGTTCGATAAGTTTCTGACCTATCATCCGGACAAGTATACTGGGTGAGTCAGTAACAAAGACAAATGTTTTATTTTATTTAGCAAAGAGAAACTAATGAAAATACGATACGTGGTTCATACAAATTATTGTCTCTCGAGACATTGTGGAGACAGGCTGCGTGACTCATTAGAACCATGTATCGTATTTTATAATTATCTTTGAATACGCAAAGAATTTAAATCGCCCGACCAAAGTCTTGTATCCTTCCTGGCCTTCCAACCTGGGAGTATCAATTCGAAGATGCTTGGTTCGCGTCGGAGAAGACATTCGTCGGACTTGACCACCGTATTGTTTTTTTAAATTTAACTTTATCGACTATCGTATAGTTTAATTTATATTGACTGACATCTATATAAACTTGACAGATCTATTTTGCGTTTAACTTTTAATATTGCGCTGATGATGACCAAAAAAGGGTCGAAACGTTCGCAAATTTTATGTATCGACTAAGAATATATTTATTGCGCACTAATTACTGCTGACTCTTATTGTCTTTTCCTGTTTATATTCAAAAACTTAACCAGCTTTTCAATATAATAGTCATGTAAGTTTGCAAGCTCCTAGCGGCCACATGTGTGGTAAGCACGATTACTTAATTTCCTCAACAACTCTGTTTTCACTCTGTTTTCAGGAACGTTTAGGGTGGAAAAGGAACACGGATGTGCGTTTGATTGCGGAAAAGAAAGGATAGTCAACTTATTTGGGTAAAGAAGATCTTAATAGAGATAAATGTATTACTGTTATTTATTTTTATACATTGAATTTACATTGAACGCTATTGTATACACATGGGATTACTATTACTTGAATTTTATTCGATATTTTTCTTTTATACATTGTCAGCATGACAATATAATCTGTATTAAATAAAATATTTGTCTGTATTAAATGAAGTATTTATTATAATCTGTATTACATAAGATCTGACCACAAGTTACTTCCTACACTTCTCGTTATACATTTTAATATTTTTGCACCGCGCAAATGTTGATTATTAGAGGCCTACATACTTTTCATAATCTGCAATAATATCCTCAATTGTCACAAAAAATGTAACAAGTTATATCCTTGAGAGGTATAAATTTACGGTCTATTATCCATTATTCGTTTACGAGATAGCATTAAAAATTTAATCTGTTTACATTATATCAATCTTAAGTTCTCTCTCTCTCTCTCTCTCTCTCTCTCTCTCTCTCTCTCTCTCTCTCTCTCTCTCTCTCTCTCTCTCTCTCTCTCTCTCTCTCTCTCTCTCTCTCTCTCTCTCTCTCTCTCTCTCTCTCTCTCTCCTCTCTCTCTCTCTCTCTCTCTCTCTCTCTCC
>NW_027249702.1:0-91630 GCF_030848795.1 Temnothorax nylanderi | reverse complement strand
GAGGGAGGGAGAGGGAGGGAGGGAGAGGGAGGAGAGGGAGGGAGAGGGAGGGAGGGAGGGAGAGGGAGGGAGAGGGAGGGAGAGGGAGGGAGAGGGAGGGAGAGGGAGGGAGAGGGAGGGAGAGGGAGGGAGGGAGAGGAAGGGAGAGGGAGGGAGAGGGAGGGAGAGGGGGAGAGAGGGAGAGAGGGAGAGAGGGAGAGACTATTTGCGTGTCTTATTACACATGTCCTCCGGGGCGAAGTCCGGGTAACCAGCTAGTGATTATATATAATCATATATAAACTTTAAATTCGGATTATCCAATAGATGGCATTCGATAGGATTCGTTTCTCGTATTTAAAATTTGACAGACAGTGGTATAAAAATGTCTCACGTCAAGCAGTGCCAAAGTTATAATATATGGAATAATTCATTTCACTTTTGATTCTATAGTTTTTGAAAAAATATAAATCTTAATTTATCAATGTTTTATTATCGAAGTTAACAATTCTTTTTCAATATATATTGACTATATATAGTCATATATGATTATATCTATTTACATATATATAATCTCATTATATATGTTCATATATGATTATATATGATTGTATACGATATAGAGACAAAATTCATATATAATTGTATTATATATAATTATATATATTTATATATAATCTTTTTTTCCCGGGTAGTACTGTTATCTCTTTAATTCTTTGTGATTAAAATAATTCTTTGTAATATTATAATTTAGTTAAAAAGAATTAAAGCTTGGGTTGGAATGGGAAAATCCTTAAATAGGAATATAAAGATACGTACCACTTGAGTTTTATTTTTTAAAAGTAGTTGCGCAACAATTTTTCAAAGCAATATATATATTTTTTTTGCAATTGGCGCAATTTAAAGATTTCACATCTTTTTTGGAAATACATATCACTTGGGTTGAGTTAGGTAACGCAATTTTGTGAATTATTTTGTTAGGGAGAAATGAAGCTACTACCATTTAGGAATTTTGGATTTACAACATACATTGCGCGTGTATTTGGCGCCTTTTTTTACCTTTTTTTGAAAAAGGTAATTTTGTACTGATTACCTTTTACTTGAGGTTTTTTCCGTTGTCTAACCATCTTCAATAAGCAACAGATCTAAACCAAGAAAGAACCTTTTAAAATACAGTTATTTTTAAAGATGTTTCATTTTATCCTAAAAAGTCTTATGTCTCAAGGCCTGCCTTACAGTTATTTGTTTCAAGATGCCTTAACAGCAGTTTTCAAAGCTAACAAAGCCGTCCGCCGCGCCCTCTCAGCTCTCCCCTACGCCATCTACCCATGCTGCACAAAATATTCAAAAATTCTTTTGTTAAACATTCTACAATGACTTCTTTTTATTAAATATTGCAGCTAGGTTATTATTATACCGACGGTTTTAACCGTCATTAAATTAGTATAACTAAGTATAACTCATATTTGTGACTGAAATTTAATTTACTGTCGCAGAATACATGCAACCATTTCTAGACGAGCTATCTATCCTGAGTAACTTTTCGGTCAAATCACAGTGGCTGTACTTGTTACCGTTAGATATGAATCCCAGACGTGTACCAGACAGTAGCCCAAGCCGCAGACACTTTGCTTTGCGCGAGAGCGTCTTACCGCAGCTCGTGACGCCGTTGGAGAAAAAATTAGGTTCGTAACGCATGCAAAAAGTACACGCGCCAATCATATCTGATTAAATTTTAGCGTCGCAGGTTAGTCTCCATCCGTGTATCAATTTAGTCGCTTATATGGTACCGTGTGACAACGCGCCTCTACATATCTACACCCGCAGCGGGCACAGATCGCGAACGGATAGCAATGTAGAAGCCTTCCTCTCTCCAAGGTATTTTTCACTCCTGATTCATGCTTTATTTTCTTTTATTATCATAAATATTCCTATAATTTTATTTTAAATGCGCATAAATGACAAGACTGCTAATGTTTATTACATATATTGTGTAATACAATATTTATATTCTATAAAATCGCTTTTTTGAAAAATGCATTATTTCGAAATTAGTTTAGTTAATTTTTATTAACATTTTGTACAATTAATATAGATGGGGCGGCGTGGTTTTGATTAATCCACCATCAGAGGTGTGTGAGAACGCGCAAGAGGATGAAGCAGTTACTGTTGTTCCTGAAGAAACTGCTATAGTAGGCACATTTCTGGCACAGCTCCGACTATTACTAGGCATCCCAGAAACGGTAATGGCAACCTCTTAACATATTGTATTATAAATTTTTTTAAATAGGATGGCTAAAATTATTGTACTACTTTTTGTGGCAGATAAAGCGGATTGAATTGAATAGAAAAATCTTCTATTTTCCGTTTGTGATTTTTGTCGCAATCAGCCACAATCAGCACGTGAAGTTGGGCTATCTCTTCTTCATCGCGGCTTTTATTCGTCAGTGAATCGCACAGACGCACGCTCATTCGCCGATCTTTATTAATTAATTTCTTGTTAATTATTGCGAAAGTCGCAAAATGATACAGGACTTTAGTACTCATTGTCAGTTTAATCTGCTCTACCTGCACAAAAGCACTACGTCAATAATTAATAATTACTCTGTATACGTTTATGTATATAACATACACAGGATGGGGCATTTAAAGTATTACAAGTTACAAGCTGTTATCTCTGAAAATATCCATCACACCAAAAAATGTCTTATAATTAGATAAAAGTTGAAGGGTTGCAAGGGGCATATGACATAGTAATATTTGTTTGACCTTGAGTGTAGGTATCAAGATCATGTAAAAAGGTCAGTTTTAATTTTTTAAATAAAAACCCCCATTTTTTATTGTATTGGAGCGCGAAGAGCAGTTGCGGCGGTGTCCGGACTTTGCGATAAATTATAGAATGGCCCTAAGGCTGAAGTCACATGGCATGTATTTTCCGCGTAACGCGTAACCGCGTAACCAATTATAAGCGTTTCGCATTTTCGGTTACGCATATTCGCGCTTCTGATTGGTTACGCGATACGCATTCCGCGGAAAATATCAGTTCATGTGCCGCACCCTAAGAGTCGCGCGCACTCGCGAACGCGTATTTCCGGGATCGCAAAAGAATAACCACTCTCGTTTGTATATAGAAATATAACGTTTATTACGAACTCTCTCTACAATTCGGAAACACGTCTGTACGTCCAGAAAGCCGGGAGAGAACTCGTTCAACCCGTTGCCAAGCAACTCCATTGCTACCCATACAGCACAAAATATTTTTAAATAGGGGAGACCGGGGCTAAGCCGACAACGGGGCAAACTTGACACTAGGCTTTTTGCCAATTTAAATCTATCGTAGAAACTTGCCTTTCCTACTGTAAATGCGTCTTTATGTGCCAGTATTATCAACGGAATTTGGTAACATTCTGAGTTATAGTGTAATTTTTAACGCGACATAAGCGTTTTTGATAGTGAAAAGTAATTTTTCTGATCTCTCGAAAATGTCTACTCTTTCATCGAGCTTTACTCTTGCGAATCTACCGGTAAGTGATTTTGATGGGAAATTTGATGCTCTATATGAATCCGATAATCGTTTTTGGATATTTTCAAAATTTTCATGTTTTTGAAGTGACAAAAGTGAAAAACGACGTCCGGGGCAAAGTCAACACCACGCCGTTTCGTCGGCTCCCAGTAACAAACGATGCTTGTCATGCAGCCGTATGGCTCATGACAAATGTATGCGCACGTCCGATCGCGAGTTTACCTGCATTAATTGTTTTTCAGACATGAGTTTAGATGAAGATAATTGAAAGTTCAACAATTTTTGTTCTCATTATTTCAAATGATTGTTCTAGCTACTTTATTCCGAATTTTTGTACTTTTTAAATACACAATAAACAATGTATTTTCATTTTCAGACAGTAAAAAATAAGTTCCAGATCAAATTGTGTCGATCAGACAAAGTGTTGAGTTTGCCCCGGCGGGGTGTCGAGTTTGCCCCGGCATTTTTCAATTCGAAAATTTGTCTTCGCGTCACTTTTTCTTTCCTGGCGGCAAAACAAAGCGACGTACAGCAAAACTTCCTGAATCAATTTTGTACCTGAAGAAACACTCTTTAAATATGTACCATTGAATTTGCCTAAAAATTTTAATTAAATATTAAAAATTGCCTTTGAAAAAATAGTGTCGGCTTAGCCCTGGTCTCCCCTATATATTTTTAAAATATTTTTTAGGACGATTAAAATAATTTACAACAATATTTATAGAATGTTTCTATGTCCGCCAGATCATGTCAAAAAAATATTTTCAAAAATATTTTTAAAAGATTGCAAATAAATATATTCAATAATATTTGTAAAATCTTTTAGAAATATTGCTTCGAAAAATAAAATATGTTTGACCCAATCAGCAATAATTGTTTCACGTTTGAAAGATGTTTTTAATATTTGAAAAATATACATCTTTATATCTTACTTTGGAAAATATTTCGTATATTTATAGCATCGCAGTGGTGTTGGGTAAGCCTTGCGTTGTATTGCTGGCGAAGATATGTGTCGCGAATGTCATGATTTTGCTTCGCCTGCTTATATTAAATCCCAACTGAAATTTACTTGCGAGTTAGTCTTACCATTATGCGCCGCCTAGCGGGTCATTGCGAAATAGCACGGAAAGATGTGCTACCATGCATCTTTCTTAATTAAGAATATTTCATAATATTTTAAAAATATTTTTAAAAATATTTGAAAAAAGATTATAAAACCAATAAAAAATAAAAATATTTTTTAAATATTTTGAAACAAGATTATGATACAATAAATATGTAGATTTGAATTAATATTTCAAAAATATAATTCAAATATTTAAGAAAATTTTGCCTGAGTGATAAAAAAGAACATTTTTAAAATATTCTTAAAAATGTTACCACAAAAGGTTTTTAAATCATTTTAAAATATTTCTAAAACTATTTTAAAATGTTTCTCGCAATATTTTTATAGAAATATTTAGAAATATTTTTTGAAAACATTTTGTGCTGTATGGGTAAAGACGCCGCACGTCTTCTGCTAATCGCAGCTCGATTCAGGGCCAAAGCGATCAGGGCGTAACAATATTATATGTTACCGTTAAAACCCGAATTCCGTCAATACCCGATTTAACTAGTCGAAACTAGTTTTATCAAAGCCTTTCGTCAATACTAGTATTAACTAGTCAATTCTAGAAATAACCAAGCTATGCAAGTAACTCCGACAGCGCCGCTTAGCGGTCACTTTCCGCAACGCTGGGAGTTAATAAAATCAAAAAATGAACATAATGTTCCAAGTGTTTCTAATCATTTATTAACCAGTTCACTGGTAATGACTCATATATGGATGAAACAAATCCGTGTCACAACTGGTAATGACTCATATATGAGCACCATGAATAACTCTGCCACATTATAAGTACATACAGTAGGGACCACTGAACTTTTTTAGTGGTCGTCAATTTCCAGTGCGCATGATCGGTATATCCTACACAGAATATGGCGGTCTGTATGTATGACAAAGAGAAAGATACTTCTCTCTCTTTCTCTCTTACAGCCCCCTATCCTTCAGAAAGGTCATGTGACCTGGGGACCCACTACATCAAAGGTGCCGACTAGAGATCCTTAACCAGAGATCGGACAATGTGCCGTGTCGTGAGATCAAACCGGATATGACGTTTTTGATGGCGGTTTATTTTGACTGTTGAATAAATATTAGAGCTCGGAAAAAGAACCGGATAACCGGCCGGGTATCCGGGTACCCGCCCTCTTGCCCTTTACCCGTTGTACATGGATCTGGACCGGTTCCGCAGGTATATCCGGATAATTCGGGTACCCGTATCGTATGGGTACCTGCATCGTACGGGTACCTAACCTAACTCGAATTATCTCTGGGTACCCGCGGAACCTGTTCAGATCTATATACCGGGTAACGGGCGAGCGGATGGATCTCCGGATACTCGGGTATTCCGAGCTCTAGTTTTGACGAACAATTATGGCTAGGTCGACTAGGAAATCTTGGTTAACTTTATATATCTTTCTCACACTTCCGGTTTGGGCCCAAACGACGGAACCAATCAAAGATCGTTAACGGTTTGTTTGATCTCTGGTTAAGGATCTCTAGTGCCGACGCTCAGTGTCCCTACTGTATGTACTTATATATACTGTGACTCTGCCAATTTTCAACGGATTTGCATTAAACATGATACACTTGTGTTTTTTGGGTCGATAACTATAAATCCGGAGTCAAATTTGAGAAATTCATAATGGCGGATCCAATATGGCGGCGCTTAAATACTCAATTTTGTCAGTTTTTGAAGAATATTTATTTTTAACGTTTTTCAACAGAAATTTTATTGTATCAAACAATATAAAAATATTCAGAACTGACTTTAGAGAAAATTTGACCCTGAATCCGTAATGAACGATTCAAAAGATATTAATTATATCAGTCTTGAGTGCATACTTAAAATGAAATAATAAAGTTTGAATGTCTTGAACCAATCCGTTATTTGCGATCAAAAAAACATAACGAGTGTGATATATTTCCATAAAGTTAGCTACTAGAAGCCGCCATATTGGATCCGCCACTTTAAATTTTGAAATTTTGACTCTGGAATCGTCAACCCTGTGGTCACCAGCGACCCAAAAAACCTTTATAAATAAGTTTCCATGTAAAATACAAAATTATTCGTTCTCACCAGTTTTGGTACAAAACGTTGATTTTGGGTCCACCAGTGAACTGGTTAAAGAAAAATTGAGCAAATTATATGTGTTGTGTAGTTGGATGTTTTAATAGTGAACGAAAAAATCTTGAGCTACAATTTTATCGATTTCCTGGACTATGGGAAGAAAAAAAAAGAAAAAAAAATGGATTGTGGCAGTACATCGTCAAACATAAATATACAAAGAGTAGTTTGTATCAAATTTTCTTTCGATAAATATTAAAAGAAACTTAACTAAAAATTAATCTGTTTTAAATTTAAGAAATAAATGTTTAGTAATTTTACTTCAGCAACCGTATCTTGCTTGTAGTCCAGACGGTATTATCCCGGGAAAAAAACCTCTTATTTGTTCATATTAGTTCATATTAGTTTATATTAGTAGATATATGATTATATATGATCATATATAAGAAATGGAAAATATAATCTTAAACAATATTATATGGCCATATATGAGAGTTGGGGAGACCGGGGCGAAGTCGTCACCGGGGCGGAGCCGTCATTGCAATTATCTCGAAATCTGTATGTTGTGTGAACTCGCCATTAATACTGTAAACGCGGCTTATGGTGCCCAAGTGACCAACGGAGTTTAGTGAGGTTATGTGTCATGTTGTGATTCTTATCGCAAACGTGTTTTCGGAGGTCGAAAGTAAAATTTTTTGCGCGTCGAAAATTTGTAATATCTTAAATATTATTGTGTCTCTGAATCTCAAAGTAAGTGATTCTAAAGAGTAATGCATGCTGAACACGAATCCAGTGAAGTTTTTTTATTTTCATTGATTTCTAATATTTTATGAGCGACCAAACTTGAAACTTGTGTCCGGGGCGAAGTCGTCACCAAACCATATCATGGAGACTTCCGGCGAAAATCAAAGTCAAAGAAGCAGCAGTGGTCGGATTCCGGCGAGGACTTGGATAATATGTGCTGCGTGTGCGCAGAGATGACAGAATAGAGCTGACGAGAAACGTGCGAGCGTAGGGCACATAAGTGTGTGCGCTTTTTGACGTAGAACTACGTCTTTGTCGACAGTAAGGGGGGGGGGTAAATCCAGGCACAGCCTGCAACGAAAACATGTCACACTTTGAACGTTTATATCTTCGAAAATCGTAGAGTAATAAATAAAGGTGTCATTCGATAGCTTATATAGTCCCATTTTCTCTCTAAAGTCTACAAAGTCTCCAAAAGGGGTTACCGATTTCTATCTTAACAAATCTCCATGATTGCTCTAATTTTTGTTAGGCAACGAAAACATGTCACACTTTGAACGTTTATATCTTCGAAACTAATAATCGTAGAGTAATAAATAAGGTGTCATTCGAAAGGGGTTACCAATTTCTATCTTAACAAATCTCCATGATTTTTTGCAACGAAAACATGCAACACTACAATAATATTTCTCGAAAAGTACCATTGAATTTGCTTGAAAATTTTAATTAATTGTTGAAAATTGTCTTTGAAAAAATCGTGTCGAGTTTGCCCCGGTCTCCCCTAATTTCACTGTTTACGAAAATATTTAATAAAAATTAATGTCAATTAAAAAAAAATTAAATATCTTATGCAAAATTAGAAAAAAAAGAAAACTTAAAATAACATAACCAATGAGAAGTGCCGTTTTCGATTGAAGCGGATCTTGGTCCTTAATAATATTTCACAACATCAATTTATTATTAAATACATGTTTAAGTTTTTTAAACTGCGTCCAATATGGACTTTCATCATCAGCTTTGGCTCCACAACCCTTCATAAGTCTTGGCCTGTTCTAAGAGGTCCCTCCATTCCGACCTGTTCCTTGCTCTCCCTCTCCAGTTCCTGACTTCCAAACTCTTGAGATCCTCCTCCACCTGGTCCATATACCTTGCCTTTGGTCTCCCAACCTTCCTTTTTCCAATGAGCGTCTGCCTTATAATTTGTTTGCCTGGTTCCGTCTCCTCCATCCTTTCCACGTGTCCCAGCCATCTCAACCGACCAATCTTTATAGCCCTTACTAAATCTATTTTCTTGCAAGCCTGGTATAGTTTAAAATTGTAACGTCGCCGCCACTCTCCGTTTTCGCATATCCCTCTGTAGATACATCTCAGTACTCTTCTCTCAAAGGAACCTAGAAGTCTTTCGTCACTCTGCTTGAGCGTCCAGGTTTCTGATCCATACATGATCACTGGTCCAATTAGCGTTTTATATATTTTGCATTTTGTATTTTTGGTTATTGCGTTCGATTTTAGGTGCCTGAGAAGGCCGTGATAGGCCTTGTTGGCCAGGTATATTCTGCGTTTTATTTCCGCTGATATGTCATTTGTTGTCGTGACCAGTGTGCCTAAGTATATGAAATCTTCGACTTCCTCAATGTTATATCCATTTATGTTATGGTTTTAATGAGCTCTTTTTTCTTTTCGATTTTTTCCGGCAGCACGCATATATTTAGTCTTTAGTCTTTTCGGCATTGATCAGGAGTCCGAAATCCTTAGCCGCTTCTATAATTGCTGTGCATGCCTCAATCATATGTTGGCCAAAATTGGTCGAAGGTCTTAAACGTTTGGCGAAATCCGATCCTATGGTACAGTGCATCATCGAAGAATCCGGCGAGCACATTATCGCCGGTGCCGGTGAGTTGCATCTCGAGATTTGTCTGAAGGATCTGGAGGAGGATCACGCATGCATCCCGATCAAGAAGTCCTGGGATCATATGGATCTGGCTATTATATCTACATCATCAGCGTACGCCAATATTTGCACGCTTTTGTTAATGATAGTCCCTCTTGTGTTTACTTTTGACTTTCTTATGACACCCTCCAAGGCTGAGTTAAATAGCAGACACGAAAGAGCATCCCCTTGACGCAATCCCACTCTGGTTTTGAAAGGCCGGGATAGGTCATTTTGTACCCGTACTTGGCATTCAACGCTTGCAAGTGTCATTTCTATCAGAAATATTAAATGGTATGGGATATCAAAGTCGATCATTGCCTTATAAAATGCGCTTCTATTAACCGAGTCGTATGCGCTCTTGAAGTCGAGGAACAAGTGATGGGTTTCGATGTTGTGCTCATCGGTTTTTTCGAGGATCTGCCTTAGCTGAAATATTTGGTCTACCGTTGCTTTGCCCCTGCGGAAACCACTCTGGTATTTTCCAATAACCTTCTCCGCGTAAGGTTGCAATCGATCAAATAGTATGTTTGCTAAAATCTTGTACGTGACATTGAGTAACGTTATTCCCCGATAATTGTCACACTGAAGTTGATCACCTTTTTTGTGTGTAAAGGAACTATTATCCCTCTGTTCCATTCTTTCGGCATTTCTTTCCTCTCCCAGATCTCTTGTATCATTCTATGTATGTAACAGATCAGTATTTCACCTCCCTTTTTCAGCAACTCGGCTGGTATCCCATCTGATCCTGACGATTTGTTGTTTTTTAGTCTTTTTATAGCGCGTTGTATTTCCTCTCTTATAGGCACGTCCGTTTCTTTATCGTCTAGATTATTGTATCCCACCTCCTCTTGTCTTGCCTGTCCTATGTTTAATCTTTCTTCAAAGTTCTCCGCCCATCTATTCAGTATGTCGTCCCTGTCGTTTAATATGTTTCCCTTTTTGTCTCTGCACATCGTTGTCCTAGGTTTGAATTCCTTTCTATTTCTGTTAATTCTTTGATAAAATTTTCTTATTTCAACTTGAGTGTTTACCTCTTCCAACTCCAACATCTCTTTTTCTATATATTCTCTTTTTTTCTTCTGTGCGTTCTTTTTTCCTCTCTTCTCAGATTTCTATATTCCTCTTCGGCGTACCTTGTTCTGCGTACTTGTTGCATGCGCATACACGCTGCGTTTTTCTTTTTTGTTATCTCCTCACACTCGTTATCGAACCAGGTTTGTGTGCATCTCCGTGGCTGCTGTTTACCTATCGTTTCCGTCGCCACTCCTTCAATAATTTCCCTGCCCTTGTTCTAGTACAGGTTTATATTCTGGGCCATTCTGGATTCCATTTGATTTCTTATTTGATCTTCCAGGTTTTCCTTTAGAGTTCGTTCATAGGTGTCTGCTATTGCTGGATCTTTTAGTTTGCTGATGTCATAGAGTTCTCCTCTGTTTCCTCTGTTTTTTTTGCGTTAGCAATTTTTGCTCGGATCCTCGTTTCCACAAGAAAGTGATCAGAGTCGATGTTCGCCCCTCGTCTGTTTCCGACATCTAGTATGCCTGTGCAATGTCTGGCGTCTATCAGTACATCGTCTATGGTGTTGACTGTGTCTCCATCCGGCGATTTCCACGTACCTTTATGTACGTCTTTATGTTCAAAAAACGTACCGGCTATAACCATTCCAAGTGTTGCTGCCATGTGTACCAATCTGGTTCCATTGTCGTTCGAAATCGGGTGTAGGCTATATTTTCCTATCGTTGGTCTGTATTCCGTCTCTTCTCCTACCTTAGCGTTTAAATCCCCGACTATAATTCTTATGTCATGTTTTGGTATACTTTGCATTACCGCGTTTCCAAAGCTTCGTAGAATTCCTCCTTTTCAGCTTCTAATTTATCTTCAATACGTGCATAGACGTTTATGATGCTGTAATTGAAGAATTTTCCTCTTATTCTTATTCTGCATAGTCTGGGCGTGTAACCTTGGAAGTCAATTACAGATTGCTTTATTCTTTTATTTATAATAAACCCTGTCCCTAATTTGTGCTCTTTAGGATGGCAACTATAATATATTATGTGATCTCTCTTTTCTAATATTTTGGTACCCGTCTAGCGGATTTCTTGTACTGCTGTTATGGTGAGCCTGTATTGGTCCAGGACATGTAGTAGATATCTTAGAGCTCCGGGTCTGTATAATGATCTTACGTTCCAAGTGTACAGTCTTAAATCTTCGTCCTTTTTCGCTAGCAAACGTCGTCTTCGTAAGGTCTGTCCGGCATTCTCTCTTTTCGGTTTCTGAACCATACTTTTTACATGATGAGGTAGTTAGCTTCACCCCCCAGCCTGGAGGACCGGAAGCTTTTCTGTCGGGGTAGCCTGCCCTTAGCCGAGGTGTTCCCGTTTTAGGGCGCCGGAAATTCGCCCTTCACCTTCTTCCAATCTGCTCCAAGCATTGTGCGGGAGTAACGCGGCACGCATGCCTTCTAGGACGATTGGAAATCAGATTTGCTGGTAGAGCTGACTCGTTTCTACGAGTTCTATCTTATTTGATAGGAACAGTGGGCATTAACCGACTTTTGTATGGAACTCCCCACATCGGCATAGGAGAGCCCCATAGGTACCCTTTACCAGCCTTCTACTCCCCCAATATGGACTTTGTCGGACTTAAAACGCAATCATTTAAACTGAAACTAGAAATAATATCTTATATTAATTTGATATTGTCAAGTAAAATAATATAGGGGAGACCGGGTGTGCGAGAGCGGAAGAAGGATCGAATCGATCCTTCGCGACTCGATCATCGTCGCGCGAACTGTTCAGCGAGACGCGGATCGAGTCGTCGTTGAGACTTTGCGCAAACGTTTCGCTTTCTCGAATCAACGCTTCGTTTGCCTCTGAGTACGTATCTGCTCGTCCCGGCGCGCGCGGGGGTACGCCCTCCTCATCCCCACGCGTCACGCGTCCCCGATAATGGGCCGAACAATTAGCCAATCGGCCGCCGACCCACTGACTTGTCCTTCGATTTACTCGTCGAATTTCGGAGTCGGTAACCGTTCAGCTGTTTTCGCCATGGTCATGCGCTCCGTCCCTAATGTTTACGTCGCGCGCTGAGGCAAAAGGGACAGAGCAAGTACGCGTGGAAAAACAAGCGATCGTCTCTCGGCCTCTCGAGAACTTCTGGAATAGCGACGGTCTTTCCCGAAACAATGCTAGGCTTGAGCGAGTATTCTCCTCGCGATTATTCACGGGGTACTACGGTTCGATCGCGAACATTCCGCCCGCCTCGTATGGTGCAACCTACGATTTATTTTCGCAGACGTGTATGCGCTCCGAGAGCCGCGTATTCGCAGAACCGGAAACCTACTATTAACTAAACTATTATTAATTGGCTAATTTGCTCGCGACGCGTCTACCTTTCGCGACCGTTTCGCTCGAGTATTTAGCCGATAGCCGTACGCGGGAGCTATATGCGGTTTTAACTTTACGCTTATGACATATACCGCGATCATGATAAGGAGACGACGATACATTTTAAATTTTAGTTATTCTCCCGCTCTTTTGCGGTTTGAAAGTGCTGACATATAGCTTTTCAAAATGCCACACAGTTTGGCATTTGATGCATATAACTTTACAAATCGGTGGTGTTTACAATGGCAATGACAAAAGAGCATATTCGATTTTCCATCCACTTTGCGTTTCATTTGAAGAAAAACGCTGCTGAAGCCACTAAAATGATTTGTGCTGCATATGGTGAGAATGTCGTAACACATTCTACGTGTAAAAGATGGTATCAACGATTTCGCGAAGGAAATTTCGATCTTGAAGACCATTCGCGTGCTGGACGCCCTCCCCAATATGAAAATCTAGCTTATTATCTAACCATATTCCTAAAAACTTGGCCTCTTTCTGTGCCTTTATTTTTGTATTTTGTATTTCTATATACGTATCATCACAGTCACCCCATTTGGAGAATTGTACTAGAACTGTTTTATTCGGTTCTAATTGTAAACCTAGTTCTTCTAGATTCTTATTTATATTATTCACAGCCTTCTCCAACTTACTCTTATTTTCTCTTCTATTATTACTTATAACATATGCCGCTATATCGTCCGCGAATTGCACCGATTCATATTCTACCTCGTCTTTATTTGTAATACCGCTAGTAAAACTCGTAAACTATTATTTACTGTATATCCCCGTAGGGTTCACAGTATCTTACGGCGTTTTTGCAGGGACGTACCCAACCCTATCCCACTCTCATCCATTTCCTTTGGACCAACGGTTTAACGTCTCTTCCGAAAGACGGAGCCCAGTTTTTTCCGCACAAGATCTTATCTTGCACGGAGGGCGCAGTTTCTTCGGAAAAGAACTTTTTCCATACTACATGGCTCTAGTGGACTCGAACCTGGTTCCTCAGATTACGAGTCTGGCGCTCTACCACTAGACCATACTGCCGCCCTTAATACCGCTAGTATATAAAGCATATAGTATCGGACTAAGTACTGCTCCTTGTGGTAACCCTTTATAAACTCTTCTATGTTCTGTTTCCTGACCATTAACTATAAATTAGCCATTTACCTATAAATCTCAAAATATTTTTTGGACACTTGAGTTTCTTTAACTTTCTCATTAAAATACTGTATATTACGTTATCATACGCCGATGACACATCCAAAAAAGCTGCCAGTATGTATTGGTTTTTGTACATACCATTTCTGATATCCGTCGTCAATTTCACTAGATTTTCCGCACATGACCGTCCTCTTCTAAATCCATTCTGATCCTTATCTAATTTGTTCTCTCGTTCAGCTCACCAAACTAAGCGTTCGTTAACCATTCTCTCCATTACCTTGCCTACACATGATGATAATGCAATCGGTCTCACTTTTTCCTTACCTATTTTATCTATAAACATTGTCTGATATTTTCTCCAATCTTCCGGGTACCAATCTGTTGTCCAAACCTCATTACAGATGTTCAGTAATGCCTCTTCCATCTCCTCTGTCATATCTTTCAGCATTTTATATTCTATTCCATCTCTTCCTGGTGCTGAATTTTTTCTGATCATCTCCAGTGCTCTGTTCAGTTCTTCCCGTGTAAACTTGTCTTCCAGACTTGTTTCCTTGTATACTTCTCCATCCTTTCCCATCATTTCCGTTGGTACGCTTGGTGGTGCTAGCTTCTGTATTTCTTTCCTAATTTCTTCTTCTCTACTCTTGTGTGTCCAGCTGTTCCAATTTATTTTCTTCTTGACGTTCTTGAATATTCTTATTGTGTTCCAAACATATGTCGGACTAGTAAATCTATTGATTGATGCACAGAATTTATCAAAACTATTTCTCTTCTTGCTGTTGATAATTTTCTTCGCCTCAGCTTTCCTTTTGTTGTATTCCATTAATGAATGTAAATTTTTCATTTTTTTTAAATTCTTTAATGCATTTTGTCTTCTCGTTATAGCTTCTTCACACTCCGCATCCCACCACTTGACTTTTCTTCCCCTTGGTCTTTCTTCTTGTTTCTTCTTCTTCTTTTCCTCTTCGCTAGTCGTTTCTTTTTTCTTCCTATAATTTGGTGTAATTTTTTCAATTGTTGTTTTAATAATTTCCACAAAGGCCCTATATTTCTCATCCATGTCGGTATTATTGTCAAATAACGCGTCCTTAATCTTGTCCTTGTTTTCATCTATGAGTCTTCTCATATTTTCTTTGTAGTCTATCCATTTCGTTTTCTTTGTGGTAATTTTATTTGTCTTCTTATTGTAGCTTGTAATTTCTGATCCTATTCTAATCTCTATTGGATAATGATCCGAGTCCCACGGGTCCTTTATTTGTTCATATTCCATGTTGTCATATATATTTGTAGTAGCGAATGCTAAGTCTAAATTATTAGAGTTTTGACCAATCGCACCGATTCTAGATAGCGTATCTTCGTTAACACAAATATATTCCCGATTGTACATTAACTCATTTAATATCTCTCCATTCTGATCAATGTCTTGGCAATTCCACTGTGTGTGATGAGCATTGAAATCTCCTGCTATTATTGTTTCCAAGTCCTTTTTCTCAAATTTGTATATATCCTTCCATGCTGCTTCCGTGAGTTTTCCTGGTCTTCTATATATTGCTATTATATTCATCTTCTCTGCTGTATTTATCAGTCTTACTCCTATTATGTCCAAACTTTCATGTATCTTCTTCCATCCGTTTATTATTTCGAATTCTATGTTATCTCTAATGCATATTGCTACTCCTCCACTTTTACCTCTACTATCTTTACGATAAGTTCTATATCCTGAAAAATTTATATTATTTTTATTACTCTTTGTTTCCGTTAAAATCATAATATCGTAATCTTGTACTCTTTTATATATTTCGTTCTTCTTTCCTTGATATCCTCTACAGTTCCAAATTGCTATTTTTAGTGTGAACGTGACTAATATTTAGAAGCGGCTCTGTGAAGTACCCGGTCTCCTTCACGTGCCACTCCCCTGCCTCTTCCTTTCCAAAAATCTTTTTTGATATCGCCTACTATCATCCTTTGTCTTCTATTTTTTTCTTCTAATTCTAATTCCTTTTTTCTTTGTATAATTTCTTCTTTAACTCTCCCTGCTTCCTCTTGGTCACTTATTCTTAATTCCTTTTGTTCTGGTCCTTGTATCATTTCCTGTATGATCCTTCTGAATTCCCAATCATGATCTGTATAGTATTTCAATTTCGCAGCCAAGTTTATAATAATATCCTATTCTCTATTCAATCCCTCCGGGATCTTTTGTATTGACTCTGCTCTGTTGTCTTGTGCCTCTTCCTCTGTTGTTTCCATTTTATTTTCCGATACTTCAGTATCCCATCTTTCGTCTTGTCTACTCGTATCTTTGTATGCAATTCCTCTTTTTTCTTTTGTTATCTCCTCACTTCTGTTATCGAATTGTTTATAGTATTCGTTATCTCTTCTACCTTGATGATTTTTATTGATTTTCACTTTGTCTTTATATGCTATTGTTCTTCTTTGTTTATTATCCTCCCTTTCCTCTTCGTATACTATTGTTTTCCTTATTACCGGCTGAACTTCGCTTTTCTCTCCTTCTCTTCTTTGCGGTGGTAATTTTGGCCATTCGGTCGGTTTCTCATATCTATCATATTCTTGGTCTTGGTCTTTCTCTTTCCCTGCTAATATTCGTTCTGCTTCCCTACGAGAAACATTTGAATATCCCATTGTCAGATTAATATTCTTGTTCGTTTCATATACTCTGCACCCTCTATATGTGGATCTATGTTTTCCTCCACAATTTCTACATTTATTTTCCTTCGTGCAATTTCCATGTGCTATTTCTCCACATATAATACATCTCTCCTCACTCTTACATGCCGATTTAATATGGCCGTATCTGAAACATTTAAAACATTGTTTCACTGAGGAAATAAATGGTCTAATCTTATAATCGCCGTCCTTCTTCCAAATAGATCTAGCTTTTTCCGCACTGTATCTCCACTAAATGTAATTATTAAATTTCCTGTATCTTCTTCTATTAGTTTGTTCTCTTCCTTGTCCCATTTCTTTCTATACATGCGTCCAATCTTCTCCACGTTGTCATGATCATCCATTGAGTCCCACAGGTCCACTATGCTATCACCCCAGTCTGTAATAACTCCTACAAATTTCGAGCCTCTCTGGTCAATTTCCGCAGTGAACCCTATGGTATCCGAGCTTTTGTTGATTGCCTCTAAACAGATATTAGCATCGTTACAATTTTTAAATTTACATAATGCTGATGAAAATGATAACATTATTATCTCGTCCGGTTTTTTCGCCTCCCGTGTAAGTACTTTCCATATTTTAAAAAAATTCTTACCTCTTTTTGTTTGTATCCCATCCCTTTTTAACTTTAATATTATTTTATAAGTATCGTTGGTCCCTTCTTTAAACTTAACCTGCTTCTTTCCCATCACTTCTGAAGCGTCTATTTCACTTATCCTTTCCAGCATTCCTTTATAACAAATATACTCATCCCTCGACCACTTCTTCTTCGTTGTTGTATCCCCCTCTGCCATCCTTACTTTGTTCGTATTTAGTTCCGTATTTTCACTCCTCGTTTTAACTGTATTCACGTGTTCTGTACTCTGTACTTACAGTGTCCGTTTCCATTTCACTAGCCGTATCGTATCTAGTCTCTTCCAGGTTGGCCACTCCTGATTGGTCCATTGGATCTTCTGTGTTGACGTCACTCCCTTTTAATTGGTCATTACCGTCTTCCTTGTTGTTCATCTTCATAGTTGTCACTTCCGCCTGTATTTTGGCGCGCTTATCCTTCGCCATTTTCTTCCCTTCTACTATCTTCCAATCTCCTTCTTCCTGCGAGTATCCCTCTGTATACATCTCCTTCTTATTTTCCATATTTTCGTTGCCCGCTGATCTTTTCTGTCCTGCCATTATTCTTTCCTTGCCGTTAACTGCCGCTACATTTAACGTTTCTTTCTTGGCTAGCGGGATCTTTTCCTATACTTTCTCGTTATTACGCTTTTACTCATATTTCCCCCTCCGGGAGAGGGATTAATCCTATCCCCCTTAGCTTTCCCTATACTTTATTCTATTTATAACCCCCTTATAACCCCTAAGCTACTCTCGTAACCCTCTAGAAGACCTCGAAACTATCAACTTTCACGATCGCAAGCTAGCTAGGTTAAAACACGTGTGTACGCTACGGCGGCTACCACGCAACTCCCACACAACAATTGGGTTGGGTTAGGTTAGTTTTGTCGTTAATTTTTTTCGAAGTGGAGCCTCGGGGACGGAACCCATTGCATCCACGCATACACTTTTCCACTCGCTTTGTTGAAGCAGATAATAGTTGGTCCACCCACACAATATTCTTTCGTTTGCCTTGTAAGCAAATTGTTTTGTTAATAACTTTTTAATAAACAACGAGCGATGGGAAAGGTAAATGACTTTGAACTCCTGAAGGTCAAGGTCAACATCAGTGTCAGTTAAAAGTCGTTTGGGGGTGACTGTGTAAAGGGAAATATTTACCAAAAAACTAATCTAACTCCAAAGCTACTTTTAAAAACTTGAAATTAAAATTTGGTTGAAATAGGCTTGAATTAGTTTTTTTATGCGGGGGAGCCGCAGGCGGAGCCCCTCCCCCGCCTACATGTCTGTCTATACACACATATCAGCAAATTACTTCCCTTATAGTATTGACGTAAAAATATCAAAATTCGGAAAAGACCCTATTCTAAATAATAACCAACACTTTTAACTGACCTAACTCAGTGAGAATTAGTTTTGTCTAGTAAAAACTATTAAAACACATTTTAACAAGTCGATTTTTCAGTCAGATCTAGTTTTCACTGACAGTCCATCGTTATTTCTAGTATTGACCAGTTAATACTTATAGTATTGACGAAAGGCCTTTGATAAAACTAGTTTTGACTAGTTAAATCGGGTATTGATGGAATTCGGGTTCTAACGGTATTATTACTATATACATATAATATGCAGGGTGTTTTGTTTTAAATGATACAGTCGATTATCTCATCAACTAATGATTTTATTTAAAAATGATAAAGAAAAAAGGCCAGTGATCGAGCAAATAATAAATTATTAATTGATAAATAAATACATAGGGACGTTTCGACTACACCGAGTCATCTTCAGCCATAATAATTTAAACTAACGTACATATAATTAACTTGGAAAGGTCAATGAGAAACATATATAAAAGTAAGAAGAAGAAAGAAAGAAAAAAATTATTAATAAATACGCTGGAAAGTCGTACACCAATAAAATTAGCATGAAACCACATCACAGTTCGAAAGCTTAAATACATATCTGAAATTATCTGAAGTCAGGGATAAACCGGAGATGGAATGTCTTTTTACACATTGACTACACAATCGAAACGAACAACCTTTTTTTGGACTTTAATTCTTGGACCCGATTTATTCTCGCTACCGAACGAGGAATTAATTATGGATTTGACTACATTCCATCTCCGGTTTATCCTTGACTTCAGATAATTTCAGATATGTATTCAAGCTTTCGAACTGTGATGTGGTTTCATGCTAATTTTATTGGTGTATGACTTCCCAGCGTATTTATTAATAATTTTTTTCTTCTTTCTTCTTCTTACTTTTATATATGTTTCTCATTGACCTTTCCAAGTTAATTATATGTACGTTAGTTTAAATTATTATGTCTGAAGATGACTCGGTGTAGTCGAAATGTCCTTATGTATTTATTTATTAATTAATAATTTATTGTTTGTTCGATCACTGGCCTTTTTTCTTTATCATTTTGTACACATACGAGCGAGTATTTCCTTTATTCTAATTTTATTTAAAAAAAAATGTTTTAGTCGAAAGTTGCATGGTTTGGAGGAGAACACATGATGAAAATATGGACTTGACCTTGAGTGACCTTTTCAAGGTCAGGACAAGGTCACTTTGAATTTTTTAAATGGGACCCCCTATTTTTTATTGCATATTTTTATAGCCCTTGTAGAGACGCTTTCAAAACACTATAATATAGCTCTCTTTCGTTAAGAATTTTCTGAGATATTTCAAATTCTGTCATAATATTTTTAATATAAAATATGAAATATCTCGTAAAATATTCACTTTTCGATAACTTTACGTGCATACTTTTATACGTAGAATAATAAAGGAATCAAATAACAATATTAATTTTTACATTTGCAATTTTGCAAAATTTAATGCGTCTACAAAATGCAATCTTTTTTAAATAATGTTTTAAATGTTTTTTTTACAACAATCGGTTTCTTTCATTATTCTACGTATAAAAGTATGAAGGTATAGTTATCGAAAAGTGAATACTTTAAGAGATATTTCATATTTTATATTAAAAATATTATAACAAAAATGTAAATATCCCAAAAAATTTTTAACGAAAAAGAACTTTATTATAGTGTTTTGAAAACGTCTCGACGAGATCTACAACTTTTATTTTAAAGAAAAAATCAAATTCCATTTGAGAAATTAGTCGCCTTTAAAATTTCTTAAAAACGATGACATCCCTTATGAAAAAGTAGTACTAGCAATCAGTACTCAGTACTGAGTGATCAGTACTCGTAGTATTGAGAGTATTAGTATGTTAATACTCATGAATACTGCAGAATGGTCAGTACTGTGTCTGTCAGTGCTTACAGTACTGGCAGTACTACAAGCAATAATACTCATTAGTACTTCAAAGTATTGAAGTGGTCAGTACTTTATCAGATTAATATTCGGAGTACTATCATGATAGTACTGCCAGTACTGTAAGAAACTAATAGGCACAGTACTGACCATTCTGCAATATTCATGAGTATTAACATACTAATACTGTCAATACTACGAGTACTGATCACTCAGTACTGAGTACTGATTGCTAGTACTACTTTTTCGTAACGTATCTTGAAAATACTAAATTAATAAAATACTAAATTAACACACTAAACTATCAATATGACGTTATTTTGATATCATCTTGACTTTTTGTTCTACTTGGATAGTACTGCGTAAGTAGGGGCCCAGCCGGAGCGCTGATGTCGATTCGACGTCTATAGACGTCGGCGTTCTGGTAGAGGGAGAGTGGGCTCCATTGAGCCACGGGGTCCAATGTGACAGTGCGAGTTTTCTGTATTAACGTTCTACAAAATAGTGACGGTGGGTATGAAAACTTTCGTTTTCAAAACATATAACTTCCATCAAAAAATTATGCCGAAATAAGCATAGATACTTTAGTTAAAGGCAGATATGTAATTGCAGCCTTGCAAAGTAAATTTTTACTTGTCATAACTTTTTGATATGTATAATATGGATTTCTAGAGATTCTACAGTTAAAAAAAATGTATAAGACGTTTGTCGGGATCTAGGTTCAATACCAACGTGCGCATAAAAACGTTTAATTGTTCTGTATCTGAAATATTTACGATAAATAATATCGATGTTCAGTGGGGTCCAATGTGACGCAGGTTGATGGGGTCCTCTGTGCCACGCTTACAGAACTACCTAACCTACCTACGTGACAGCGCGAGTTTCCGTAGTGTGTTTCGATCGCGGAATAGTAAATGTTAGTGCCTAAATTTTCCTATAAAATGAAATAATTTCCATCGATAATCATATCCACACTTTCATTTTCTCTTTTTTTCACCCTTTAGTTACAGATCACATGTAATCGAGTCGCTGTGAGGCAATATTCGTTGATCTCTGCTAGGTTACGACAAAAAGTAAGGTTATAGGACTTTGTTTTCAGTTTTCAATTTCTTAGGTCATCTGATGAAACAAATATGACACGATTATTGATAAATTGGTTCTCTGGCACAGTCTTGGTTTTTCAATTGACCAAAGATTTGTAATAAACAGGATTTAAACAGATCTCTTCTACGTGTCACAGGGTACCCTACCTTTCACATTACATATTACAGTGTACCCTACGCTATGGCTCAATCGACCCCACGCGTGGGGTCCACTGTGACAAACGCAGCATTTCGAAATATCATTATTTTTGCAAAATATTTCTGAAAATTTACTTCTTAAATCATTTACAAACAAAGTTTATTATATTAAACATCGAATAGTCTCATTTATATTATAATGAAGTTATTAAAAATTATTTTTAATGTGATTTGAAAAAACGTGGTTCAAGGGTGCCCACTCTCCCTACTGCGCCTGTACCACACGTTAGTATCCCACGATTATTCGATAAGTACTAAAAGAGTACTGGACGGAGTACACTAGAGGAAGTACTGAAGGAAGTACTGAATGAGTATTGGATGAGTACTGGGAAAGAGTACTGACGAAGTCAGTATGGTCGAATTTAGTAGTACTTTGAATACTTATGTCTCCAGTACTTTCACCAATACTTTTTCCAGTATTAAAACCAGTACTACTTTTTTATAAGGAATAACTCATATCATGTGTCCCCTTTAGACCATACAACTTTTGTCCAAAATATTTTTCCATATCTTTCATATTTTTCGAGATATTTGCCTGCGTCGATTAAGGTGGTTCTTGGATTTAGGTCAAATTTAGATAACCCGGAAAATATGATATTAAATGAAAGGTTAACGTTCCTAGAGTGTGTCTGAAAAATTTCGAATTTTTTTACCGCTTGGTTCCGGAGATATATGTCCGTAAACTTTGCCAATTTTACACGGTGATAATAGGGAAAGGAGGGTCAAATCGCACATTTATAGAATACGTTCATACTTCTCGAATAGATAAACGAATAAAAAACTGTTTAATCGATGCAATAAACATTTCTAAAGATACTGACGCGACACCAAACTGATTGACCGTACCGTATATAAATAAAGCGAAACTTTCGACAAACTTTCGGCAAGTTTCGACACGACACGAGAGTCATGGCGGCCGTCTTGAGTGGCTGCTTGGCAACGTCGCACGCGTCAGCTGACGTACAAGACGCGTGTCCTACCATTCTCCCACCGCTGAATGGAGGTTACAAGGATAACATATCTTTTTCGGCAGTTGTATGAATATATTCACTATCGCGGAATTGTAGAAATTGTGACATATATTTTTTCTATTTTAGTATATTTTATTCTTTACCGGCGTGATCATATTTATGGTTATATCACCAACTCTAGTCAAATTTGTAACTTTGCTCTGATATTTTCAGTTTATAGCAACGGTTAAATGAGAAAAAACCTTAAGGAATAATTAACTTTAATGTATGCGGATTTTTACATACTAAATCATTCATATTTGTCACTAGTAACAATAGTTGTTTTTGTGACTTCAAAGTACTGCAAGAACCACCTTAAAATAACTCACTCTATATTCTGAGTAGTATACGAGAATTTACGAAAAATAACATACTACTGTGAAATATTACAAGTATGTCCTGAGAATTTATGAGAAATAATATACTACTATAGAGATGTTATAGAAATGTTCGAAGTATATTATATACGGTACGTATATTTATAGTACGAGTACAGAACATTCGAATGATATCATGTGCTGTATAGAATATTATAAAATTTTAAAAATAGCTGTGGAATCGATTGTATTTTGTTTGTAGATTATCCGACAATTAATCAACGATAGCTGCTGTTCTTTGCTACAGTTCAACAAATGTATTTGTTAATTATAAACAATTTGAAGAGACTACAAAAACTTCTTAACTTCACTACAAAACTCTACAAACAAAATACAATTAACTACAAAGAGCTTTTTTTATTTTATAATATGTTGATGCATCATATGATGTTAGCCGACGACTGACACTTAAAATATTTAATTAAAAATTAATTATGGACTAACAAACGAAAATAAATACATTACAGTAATCTACAAATGAAATACAACCGATTCCACACCTATTTTTTTAATTGTATATAAAATAAGCGAACCTATATATATATATATTTCAGAACAGCACCTATTTTGGAACACTTTAATTTTTCTCATATTAGCCGTCACGTAATATCAAATTTTGATGTTAGTGACAAAGAGCATTATGATGACGGCTAACATGAGAAAAATTAAAGTGTGATTAGGTGCTGTTCCGAAATACGTTCGCTTACTCTATAGTCGGCTAGTTTCATGGTCTACAATTAAAAATAATTAATTAAAAATTAATTATAAACTAACAAACGAAAATAAATGCACTACAATAATCTACAAACGAAATACAATCGATTTCACACCTAATTAAAAAAAAAGTCAGTTGTCGGCTAACATCATCGAATCAATATATATGCGCGTTCTAGTATTATATACATATGTATATGTCGTAGGCTTTTAGAAAAATCAGCCCGTTAGCTAAAATCCTAAGAACTTAGCTAAACGCCGGCCAATAGAATAATCAACCGTGAATTAGTGTAATATCCTAGTAAATTCAGCCTCTTAGGCTAAAAGCCGGCTGTTAGCCTAACGGCCTGACACGCTTTGGGCAGTTAGAAAAATGATCATTGGATAGCATTGCGAATGTAAACAAAACATTTAATTACACATATACATTATTATATACATTATTATTTATTAATGCAAGTTGAGCTCATGTGGTAACGAGAGTTGCACAAAATCTTTGCTTTAAAGCAAGCACACCTGTTCGTCCGACACTGATTCTTGGCTATTTTACAATTACATTTTTTTATACCCCTGACCACCACTTGCTGACTGCTTTGCAGTAGCTTCTCTCAAGGTGAGAAATATGTCATGTGATTTGGTAATTCGCCATTTTTCTTTGATATAATAAAGTATTTTATCTCTACCTCCGTGGCCAGTTTGGATGTGAACTTCCATCAGTTTCTCATAATAATCCTCAAGTGCCTCCATATAAATCACTGGTTCGCTTGCGTTTTGTCTTTTTACAATTACTCGCGTTTCAGATCCAATTTTCGCAAGTTCATACGTCTTACCATAGTGATAATGAGAGATAGTCTGTTTTGAATTGGAATTTTCAAGCTCTTCTAACATTTTAATCACACGAAGCATGTGTTCACTTGTTATAAAAAGGCAGAATAGACAAAAGAAGAAGACAATGGTTAATATGGATAATGCGCAAACAACAAAAATAAATAAATAGATAAATAATAAATTAATAAGTGAATTAAATAAAATTGATTTAGTATGCTTACATATTCGTATATCGTCAATGGTGAAATGAAATAATAATTGGTAGTCATGCAGAAATCGCAAAAGACCATAATGTAAGTTTTGCACGTCAAATTATCGCTTCTTCTGCCATTTGAATTCAAATTGAACTGATCTAAAGAGTCAATATTAAAAACAATGACATGTAAGTCATAACAAATATTAAAAGTATAATTATATAGCCGTTATGACCTTGTCATATATTATATTTGAATTCTCCGAATCTTTTTAAATGTTTTGTTTACATTTGCAATGCTATCCAATGATCATTTTTCTAACTGCCCAAAACGTGTCAGGCCGTTAGGCTAACAGCCGGTTTTTAGCTTAAGAGGCTGAATTTACTAGGCTATTACACTAATCCACGGTTGATTATTTTATTGGCCGGCGTTTAGCTAAGTTCCTAGGATTTTAGCTAACGGGCTGATTTTTCTAAAAGCCTATATATATACGACATATATATATATATATTTCAGTAATAGCATACAAAGATTTAAAGTCTAAACAATTTATAAGAAGCAAACAATTTCAGAAATCTATTGACGGAGTGACAGCGGTGCCATTGGTGGGGCTAAAATCACGCGACTGGGAAATTGATTCGTTGTTGAGATATCGCACCGTCGAGCAGTTGACTTCGGCCAAATTAACTCTACAATCACTGGCGCGGCTACTCAAAGAAATCAGTAATATCGTTATCACGGATGTAGTAGGAAACAGAATCAAGACCGCGCTCAAATTGGTGCACGAGTCCGCCGAGTATCTGCGACGAGGCAATCTCAAGCGTAGTTTCATCCTTAGCAAAGAAGCTTTCGTTATCTCTGAGGCGGCCTTTTCCGATCCAACACTCTTGGCTCTTCTTTACTTTCCGGAGGATCAAAAGTGAGTAAAATATTAAGTATAATATTATCTTTAAAAAAGTGAAAACGATTTAATTTAAAATATGAAACAAAGATAATATTGTTGGTAAAGAAAAACAATGTTATTTCATAACTTAAAAGAAGAAAGTAGGAAATATTATAATTATAGAGTGACCTACATTTTTTAATTGCACATTGCAAATTGCTTTTTTTCCAATGTAATGTTTTTTTTGTACCGCTATAGCATTTTCATTTAAATAAATTAATATAAGGACCCTCGAGATTCAAATATATGAGAAGTAGGGCAGTAAGGGTCAGACGCAGATCCTTGCGCGTAAATTTAATAGATTTATTAATCCTCTTCGTACATTAATCCGAACAATTTCCGGACGTTTCGGCTCCGATTCGAGCCATCTTCAGCAGTAGCGAGAGTTTGTCACACGTTTTTCCTGCCAGAAGGCGAGTTAACTGATTAAAATGTCAGAACCCAGGACCATTTGATCCATATCTGTAATAGTTTCAATCAGTTATAAAAAATATATATAGAGGAAACCTTTAAAACTCACCAAGCGGTCCGAAAAACGTGGAATAAGACGTCATGTATAACATGGATAATATGCGAGGAGACTAAACGTTCTCGTCGACACAACACGTAACGATGAAATGACAAATTTGCAAAGCTTGTTATAGGTCAAAACAACGACGAGTTTGTACATAGTGTGTCAAGTAAGTAAGATAAACTAAGATACTTGGTAAACCAATAGTAAAACAGAATTTGAGGACGTCATATCCGTGAGCATGGATTACAACTTATTCAGAACCGTAATATATGCGTGATATGCAAGAACTCTGTGTCATTTTGTGAGTTAATACCATTCTTTTGAAGTTTGATGTGATCGAGTCATTTCAGAGACTAATCTCCTGGATAAATATATCTCGTTGTCTAAGATTTGGATATTCTCCCAATCGAATTCATGATCAAAATTCCATCTATGATCTGTAATAACCGATTGAGTCGATGTATTTCTGTGAATGTGGTTACGGTGTTCTGAGATTCTAGTTTTTATTTTTCTCATCGTTTGACCCACGTATGACGCGTCACAATTTTTACAGCAAATTTTGTATACCACATTTTTCCTAGATTGAATTGGGAGGATATCCTTCTGTACTCTAATAAAACTCTTAAGTTTGTTGAGGCTATAAAAAGACAAGTTGACATTTTGGTCTTTAACAACCCTTTTAAATTCATCGGAAATGCCCGGAACATATGGAACCGTGAATCAAGTACGTCGCTCCTCTTCCCGCGTGGGTGAAGACTCATTTTGTTTGCGAGTACAATTGTTGAGTAACGATTTTAGTCTAGTATTGATTGTATTAAAGATGAAAGCCAACGGATAGTCATTCTCCGAGACCAAAATGTCAACTTGTCTTTTTATAGCCTCAACAAACTTAAGAGTTTTATTAGAGTACAGAAGGATATCCTCCCAATTCAATCTAGGAAAAATGTGGTGTACAAAATTTGTTGTAAAAATTGTGACGCGTCATACGTGGGTCAAACGATGAGAAAAAGACAGTTGACGTAGCCCTACGTCTACTTTCCTTCGCTGAATACTTTAACATGAAATAGTGACAGTCGACGTAGTTCTACGTTGTTGCTTGCGGCACAGTTGTTACTGTGCTTGTTTCTTTTTTATTTTATAACTGATTGACACTATTACAGATATGGATCAAATGGTCCTGGGTTCTGACATTTTAATCAGTTAACTCGCCTTTTGGCACGAAAAACGTGTGACAAACTCTCGCTACTGCTGAAGATAGCTCGAATCGGAGCCGAAACGTCCGGAAATTGTTCGGATTAATGTACGAAGAGGATTAATAAATCTATTGAATTTACGCGCAAGGATCTGCGTCTGACCCTTACTGCCCTACTTCTCATATATTTTTATTTAAATCAATTACTTTACATAAAATTATTATCTTATAAAATATGTATTATCTCATAAATTAATCTCATAAAATAATTATTATCTATACTCCGTCCAACGAGAGATCATGGTTAAGGGGATGCTGGAGTGACGGCTGAACTTCCTCGATGTCGATAATGTCAACATTTCTAATTTTGTTTTTCCTATATCTGTCTTTGTCTAACGAAATGACATCTGTCTTTGTTCGATTGCTGCGCCATCTCTGCAAGGAATATATATTAGCGATTAGGACTAAGGAATCAGAAATAAAACTGGATGCACAATGAAAAACACAGGCAATAGATTTTTAACCTATCGGAAGTCGTGTATCAAGCCGTGTGCTATGGGGTCGATTCTGTATCTTGGGACAAGGAGATCGATTCTGTATTTTGAGACGAGGTGAAAATTACAAAAGTGAACAGATTTACTAGATTTCGACAAATAAAATTGTAGATTCTCTAGTGAATTTCCTCACTTTTGTAATTTTCACCTCGTCCCAAGATACAGAATCGACCCCGAGGTGAAAATTACAAAAGTGAGGAAATTCACTAGAGAATCTACAATTTCATTTGTCGAAATCTAGTAAATCTGTTCACTTCAGCTTTATTCCTGATTCCTTAGTCCTAATCGCTAATAGCTGCGTTCGGGGAGCGCGCTATTAGCGCTATTTGCTTATTCTATCTTTGTTTTACACCTGATGAGCGATAAAGATATAGAATGATGCAATAGCGCTAAAGGCCCGGGCACATAGAAAAACTTAAGCAGTAAGACGTTAGCAGTAAAGAAATCAACAGTATGAATTCGCTACCGCTTACGTTTTACCTTAAGTTCTTGACTGTGATTGGCTGATTTGCTTACTTCTTAAGTCTTACTGCTTAAGTTTTTCTATGTGCCCGGGCCTTAATAGCGCGCTTTCCAAACGCAGGCGATGGGTGCGTTCAGCAGACACAACTGTTGAGTTCGTCTTATCAACACTCTGCGTTGATTAGTTGGTTCTAAAATTAAGAGCCAATCACGTTCGACTGCTACTGAGCGGCTTGGTCTGCTGAACGCGACCAATAGTTGCTTTCCATTTACACCACTGATATATATACATAGATTGCCGACCGCCTTTATCCGTAGGACTCAGTAGCGTCCCCAAATGGACGGCCGCCATCTTACCCGGCAATTTGCCTCCGAGTGGGAAATTCAAATGAGTTTGACTGAAACTTACGTTTATGTAACGTTTTTGCAATTATTAATAAAAAAAATTAGCATTACCGATGAAACAAATTATAAAATAGCCCAAATATTACAAGATTTTGGGCGGCAGTGTGGTCTAGTGGTAGAGCGCCAGACTCGTAATCTGAGGAACCAGATTCGAGTCCACTAGAGCCATGTAAACATGGAAAGTTTTTTCCGAAAGCTGCGCCCTCCGTGCAAGATAGGCTCTTGTGCGGAACAAACTGGGCTCCGTCTTTCGAAATGAGACGTTAAGCCGTTGGTCCAAAGGGTTAAGCGAGAGGAGAAGGGTAGTATTGGATGAGAATTGAATAAAGGGTTGGGAACGTCCCTACAAAACGCCTTGCAACCCTGAGGGGAGTCAATAAACGTATTTATTTATTACAAGATTTTGTTTAATAAGACAATAATTCTTTATTCAGACAACAAAGATTTCTATTATACGTTGTAATTGCGATATTACAATCAACTTGTCGTGATTCGAGGTATTCCATTGTCGTTCACCTATATTAAATTAATTTTAAAAAAATTTACCTCAACATTTAAACAAAATTATTGTTTTACTATAAGAAGGTGATGTCATCACTTTGTGCAGCCTAAATTGTATAGTCCTCAGAGGAGGTTGAAGAATGACAGTCACCTGAGAAATGAATCAATTGTAAGTTTCATTCTCTTTTATATCAATGTGTAAATAATTTGTGAAGGGTGAAAGGTGATTGCATGCAAAGAAAGATATAAAATTTTGGAAAGAAGAATATATAAGAACTTTTTTTATTTCTAAAACAGACTTAAATTCTGGATAACATATAAAAATAGAAGAAAAGCAAATAATATTGTACAAGGTTTCTTTATATATATAAAAGTTCAAGTTATGCGACGCTCCTTATATGTGCAACCAGACCATTTCTCGATTCTTATAGTGTCTAACATTGCGACCAATTTGACGACTAGTACATATCTTAGCTAAAGCATTCATTCTTATTTCTAAATACTCTTTGATAATATAAATTAACTTTGATAATAAAAATACATGTCCAGAGAGTTCTTCAGTCGTATCATCAAATATGAGTATTTAAATCAGGAAAAAGATTACTCCTAGAATCTGATAACAGTTCTCTCAATATCTTTGAGCATAACATAGCACCAAATTAAGGCTCTGTTAGAACTTTACCTCTATTGCAATTTATTGTCCTTCTGAACAACTTCTCTGTCGCTAAAGCTAGTGTATATACGCCTAACGATGGAGGTATCAAATTACCCCTGCTTTTAGTCACAATTAATCTCAAAGCATTTTTATGCGATAAATACTCTGTAGCATTATCTGAATAATTAGTTTCAATATTGTTCTTAAGACTAGGTTCAATATCACAACACATAAGAGCTCCACGACATGTTTCACATTTAATTCTCGTCCAAACCTTACGAACTACATAGCCACATATGTAAGCAATAGCATTCTGTGAAAAACCACTCAGTAGTTCTGGCAACTCGCAATAGCATATTCATATTCCCCAACCATTTATTGAAGAGTTCTGGTTTTTCCAAGGGAAACCTATATAGAATAATGTTTGAGAATGAGCTTGTCTGATAGAATGCTAACACACGGATGAGTAGATCATACAACGGGGTAATTGAAATGAACAGATCGGCACTGAGTTTCAGGATTTATTTCTTTCACAGAGTCGTAAATCACTATATACACTATATACACTGCGTTAAGTACTAATTAACCGAGCGTGAGCGGTTTATACAACAACGATGAGTACCGTGCTAAACTGATTTACTTGCGTAGAGTACAACGTGAGGCCGTTGAATCGTTCCGATTACAATCAGCAGCCACGTGGCTTTAGAAATGAGACGTTTCACGAGATTAACCAACGAGACACTGGACCTCAGTTTAATTAATCCGCGTAACAATCTTAATGAGGTCCATTGGCCTCAAAGATGAGGTTTATCCTTACTGAGTGCCCGACAGAATAAATGATTACGCGAGCGTTAGAATTTAGACTGCCATTGTTCACGAAAGCAAGAGAGTAACTGCCGGAATGCCGGCGATATCGGCAAGGCGAAGGCCGGAGCATGCTAGCATCACGTGCCATCGCTATTCGAAACGATCCGCACGATCGTCCAGGAGGTGCTGCCACCTCACTGGGCTTGACTACCGCACTCCTGAACAAATAAATATCGAATAAATGTAAATGAAATGTAAAACTCTAGAACTAATGTCAAATAATACAACATTTGGAGAATATACCTGAAGAATGAGTAAGGAGATTGATGCGAACGCTTGCGCTTGCATATTACACAGGATGTCGAGGGATCTTCGAAACGAGTTGGAACACTATTACGTTTCAAGCGTACTCTAAATTCAGATCTGTCAAAACAGTCCTCAGTAAAGTCATCTGAACACAATAAGCTTTCTTTACTAGGTTTCCAATGCTTTAAGGGTACATTGTTAACCCATTGTTTTAGTAGAAATATATCTGCTAAAGGAAACCTGTAAAAGATGGATCATACAGAATAGAACAAAATGTTAAATATTTCAATAACTAGTTTTCTTTAGCAATCTATACTATGAAATGTGAAAATAATTAATTGACAAACCCGAAAACATAACCTGTAGTTGTCACATTTCATAAATGTTGTGTATAGATTATTCAATTTATATTTACTTATGATATGTTCGTCCACATCCTTTTTTTTTACGCTTTGACAAAAGCAACATCTCACCATTTCTCAAAACAATTATTCAATAAGTGTTTTTATGCACCTACGCACCTACGCGCACCCGTACGCACCCGACAGAGTCCACCACGCATGCGCGTACTTCGGACGTGTAAAATGGCGAACCTTCAATTGGGTACATCGCCAAGGGCCTATCGGCAATCCATTATATATATATCAGTGATTTACACTCAAGTGATCTGATACTACGTTTACGCGAGCGTTACTTCTGTAGTAACTTACGATAAATCACTCGTTTACGCGAAGTAAATTATCGTAAGTTACTACAAAATCCCGTTTACGCGAAGAAAAATCCTGTTTACGCGAAGGAATTATCGTAAGTTACTACAGAAGTAAAGCTCGCGTAAACGTAGTATGAGTCACTCACTTATGTGAGTATTTTATACTCAGGTAAGATATGTCATTTTGTATTTACCTGCTTATTTTGGTGACAAAGCTATCGCATAATAAAATAATACAGGTCCATAGCCTCACTTTTAATGTGAGTTTATTAGATTCATTAAAGCACATGGTCTCGATTGTGGATAAAAACTCAGTTGAATCTCACTTGCCAGCATGCAAAAAGAACGTACATTTAACTGAGTTATGACGTCACAAGTGAGAATTATCTGAGTTTTGATGTAAATGGAAAGCAACTAATATCTGTTCCTTATATTTTTCATTGTGCGGAGGCCATTAGTTCTGCGCATAGGCGAGCAAAGTGGGGGTAAAATCCCTAGAGTGTGGCATACCGTATACGTAAGAGCACGAAGTAAGAGAGAAGGATGTCGAACTCCGTGAAACAAAAGTGGTCCCGATTAGTGGCATCTAATTGAGAGGGAGTCCGCTGAAAGGAATGGATTCTTATCGATGGGCGCCATTTTTAATCTATAGTGCATGTAATATATACTGTAGGATTTTCAGCACTCGTGAACGCACCCTAACCTTACCCGGCCAGCCCGGTCTCTTACTTCGTGCTCCGTTTGTTTACGTGCATTTGCATCGTGAAATCACGTGCTTCGTGCGGGAAATAGAGTCCGTTGGTGACTGTTGGTGACCGTAAACGTATTCGGACATGTTCTGTTCTGTCCTTTATTATTTTGCTGATATTTTGTGAAATTTGCTGATGCTCAGCGTTGAGTTTGGACTAATTATTTCGAGTAAGGAAAGAAAATACAGCTCGCACGGAAAAAATGTTGCAATGTTGGCGTGACAATGGAATTGCTGCAAGAGGCATCAATGAATTGAGCAAAAAAAGTCGCATCTGTGAGTTGCATTTTGAGAAAGATGATATTCTCAGAGAAGATATTTTTTACATGGCAGATGGTGCAACTATTACGGTACAACGTAAAATACCAAAGTTGAAAGAAGATGCTGTTTCATCTATTTTTCCATCGGAGATCAGTTACTGTCGTTTGAATCCCATTAACGAGGAGAAACCGAAAGAACAGCAGAATGGAGAAACGAGCATTACGGCTCAGTTGAAGAGTACGGTTAATTGTTCCGTTTCCGTGCCAGCTGAATGTGAATTAGACAATCCTATTTTACATCACGAACAAGGCGAGTTGCAAACGTGGACTGAAATAAAGAAAAATCTGACAAGTCTTACTCTTACATCAGAATACTGCATGTCCGTGATCGCAGAGGAGATGGTAATGTGGGTCTACTGGAAGGAAGATTTATCTTCCTGTACATGGCGTGCTATACTTGACAAAAATATGACACTTCATGTAAGTACCTATCATTGGGTATATTGTAAGATTATAGGTGCTTTCCAGTTAACGACTCAAGTCGACACAAGCGTCATTCTGTCTCTTTTCAACATCTAGTGAGCAACAAAGTGTCATATTTTTGTCAAGTATAGCACGCCATGTACAGGAAGATAAATCTTCCTTCCAGTAGACCCACATTACCATCTCCTCTGTGATCACGGACATGCAGTATTCTGATATAAGAGTAAGACTTGTCAGATTTTTCTTTATTTCAGTCCACGTTTGCAACTCGCCTTGTTCGTGATGTAAAATAGGATTGTCTAATTCACATTCAGCTGGCACGGAAACGGAACAATTAACCGTACTCTTCAACTGAGCCGTAATGCTCGTTTCTCCATTCTGCTGTTCTTTCGGTTTCTCCTCGTTAATGGGATTCTGTTTAAAGATAAAGTAAGGTCAGTTCAGAGATTGTGTATTTATAGAATCGGACTTACATTTAATAAGAAAGAGCTTTCATAGATGGCTATAGTAATAGCTATAGCTACCGCTTTACGCGTCATAATGTATCAATGCGCGCGACGAAGACCGCGTGGCGGCCCGGGAACCGCTTACGGTTGAGCGTGTATCAATGCGCATGCGGGCACGGGCGTGTTCGTGCGGGCAGCACGGCGAGCAGCCATTCTCGTTCCGAACGTCTTCTACGACGGATCGTCCGTTAAGTTCATTGTAGCTTCACCGTCTTTTGTAATACGTACAGTATTAACGAGTCGTAGATTAACCGATAATTAATTTCTATCGGGTTTTAATACGTTGAGAGAACAGCTGCATCACATTGATCATCGAGAATCTACTATTATACCGAACTTCAGAGAAAGAAAGAGAGACGGAAAACTACGACGCAATCGAAACGTTCTGGAATGTCCTCTCGATTATGAAGGAAGATATCATTTTCTACAATTGAGAGAGCGCTCTTTTTGAGCTTAGTCAATCCGACTAATCATACGAGGAAGTAATTCCGATTAATGACAGTGTTAAGGTAACAAATTACATTCATTTCATTTAATCAGTGATCATAACGGGGACGGCGTTAGATTTACGTCTAACGTGATGATGACCGCATGGTCTATTCAACTCTCCGATCATTGGTTACAGATAAGTCGAGAGCTCTAATTAAAAGAGAGGCTTCTTCATCCTTAAGAAAAATGAGTCGACTCTTCGTGATTGATTACTCATTATTAAGAAAACTGAGCTCAGTATAGATTCCTTTACATTCTCTCCTTTTGTTTGGTTGCAACCATTTCAATAACGAACGACTATTGTAAATCTCTAAATGCATTCTTTCGAGATAACTTTCTAATAGTCCACAATACATTGAATTCTGCGTTACATTGGCTCTTGTATCCTTCGATAGTTCTTAATTAAGATATAAACGAGAAGTGTAATTACACTCGTTACTTGTATTCAATATTGTATGTGCGTTCGTAGCATTCGAGCCACGTTATAACTAACGTTTTCTGTGTTATTAAGATATAATTAGTTTAGTGTAATCTGAGTCGAACTATTCTGCGAATCCTTACTTTTGCATATTGTTTCTTTGCTTCAGAATTAATGTGTCAATCTATAAACAAAGGCATATTATTCCTATTAGTCAGAATAAGTTATTCAACTTATCTTGTCTTTATTCATTCTTTAATCACGTCTAAAGAGTCTCTTTACGAAGCAATAGATAAATTCTATATTGATTATTATTATGCCAATGAGGATTATGTTATGAATAAAAGAAGGTTGACGCATTACTTCAATAATTATTTCATGTATTTGTGCGATAATATTCTCTTGTATGATATTTCATATGTTTGTTTGATATAAACGATTCTTTCTTTGATATAATTAAGTTGAGCTACACTGTACTAAATTACTAATGGCGATATATGACTATTCAGAGATGATACTTTTCTTCCAAAGAATCTTTTGTTGGATATAAGTTTACAATGGTGAATTCCAACGTGTTTCTTAAAACATTTCGAAAGAAAGGATTGTTTCTTTACTAATAATTTCGTTTTCATTATCTTTGATACTGCGTACTTTTATGTATGATATCTGAATATCTCTCTTTATGTTTATTATACTACTACTTTCCTGCGAGTAAGTACATTGAATTACGAACTAAATCAAATGCACAGTCTCTGAACCATCCATTTTGTATTGTTTCTAGCTTCCTTCATTAAATCATAAGACCTGGCTTCTGAGCGAGCTAGTGCATTTTAAACAGATTCAAACGACAGTAACTGATCTCCGATGGAAAAATAGATGGAACAGCATCTTCTTTCAACTTTGGTATTTTACGTTGTACCGTAATAGTTGCACCATCTGCCATATAAAAAATATCTTCTCTGAGAATATCATCTTTCTCAAAATGCAACTCACAGATGCGACTTTTTTTGCTCAATTCATTGATGCCTCTTGCAGCAATTTCATTGTCACGCCAACATTGCAACATTTTTTTCGTGCGAGCTGTATTTTCTTTCCTTACTCGAAATAATTAGTCCAAACTCAACGCTGAGCATCAGCAAATTTCACAAAATATCAGCAAAATAATAAAGGACAGAACAGAACACGTCCGAATACGTTTACGGTCACCAACAGTCACCAACGGACTCTATTTCCCGCACGAAGCACGTGATTTCACGATGCAAATGCACGTAAACAAACGGAGCACGAAGTAAGAGACCGGGCTGGCCGGGTAAGGTTAGGGTGCGTCACGAGTGCTGAAAATCCTACAGTATATGTTACATGCACTATAGGTTGAAAATGGCGCCCATCGATAAGAATCCATTCCCTTCAGCGGACTCCCTCTCAATTAGGTGCCACGAATCGGGACCACTTTTTCGACTCGCGCGCTATGAAGTTCGACCTTTTTAGCTCTTACTTCGTGCGTAAGGCCCAGTTCAACAGTGGCCAGTTAGCTTAACTAGTAGTTAACTCTCACTCTCCTTCTCTTTCTAACCTTTGAGGTTAGAAAGAGACAGAGAGTGAGAGTTAAGGGTCGGCAGGAGACCCAGGCAAACTCAGGTACACTCAGGTGCACTTTATGCACTAAGTGCACGTTAAACTGCACTTTAACTCCTATTTTATTTATTATAAATTTTTAAGAGCAAAAAATGCAAAATCGGGCTCTTTACCTCCCTGCATTATTATATAAAGAGTGTATAAAAAAAAATTCACGAATCTATGTAACTTATTTTATGAGAAATATGGATATTACGAATTACGGATTCGTAATATCCAGATTTCTCATAAAATAAGTTACATAGATTCGTGAATTTTTTTTTATATACTCTTTATATAATAATACAGGGAGGTAAAGAGCTCGATTTTGCATTTTTGCTCTTAAAAATTTATAATAAATAAAATACGGACTCGCAGCAAGTCGCAGCTAAGCCAACCCGACAGAGGTCTCCACCGTGTCTCCTGCCGACCCTTAACTACTAGTTAAGCTAACTGGCCACTGTTGAACTGGGCCTAAGAGCAGAAGAATGAGAGACGACACGGCCCGGTTTTAGGTGATCCGCGAACGCGATACGCCCTCTGGAACGACGTAAAACGTGCACATGAACTACGTAGCCAATGCGCACGTTTGGGCCACGGGGTAACACATATGTGCACGATTTAGGTTGCGTTCCGTGCTAATGTCGGTAACGCAAAGTTATTGATTTTTCGTTATGTGAGCGAGCGAGAAGGTATAAGAGTGAGCGAGATGACAATAAGAGCGAGCGAGACAGTAATTGGAGTGAGCGAGATGAGAATAACACATGCAGAAGGCTCTGGGGTGGGGATCTGATCGAGGATCGAGCATCGAGTCTTTTCCTTGCGCGCCGTTGTTCTTATCTCGCTCACTCCTGTTACTGTCCTACTCGCTCTTATTGACGACTCGCTTACTTTTATACCTTCTCGCTCGCTCACGTAACAGCTGTGTTTTAAGACCGACACGCTTTAGAATTTATGCAAATTATCACATTTAACATTTTTTATATACACCGGGATACACATGTATAATTATATTATAATAAACGATTTACGACAACGAATCGAGAATAATTTTATTCAATGCAACTCGCTATAACTGTTACTCATTATTACTTATAGTACTACTGTGACACTTATATATTATACTGTTTCTAACGCGACGATGTATGTACACGCAATTTTTTTTTTTTTTTTTTTTTTAGCAGGGAGGGGAAAATGCCTGACGCACACCCGCGTCGGCCGTCCGGCGGGGTAGTGTGGGGCTTGCACCCACTAAAAACCATAATTTTTTAAGGCTATGCTATATAAACTATTTATATTTAGCTGATGTGCAATTTAAACATAGAACGCATTTTTAAAAAAATTTATCAGAAAACGCAGAAAAAAATTTAAACTTAGAAGTTTTATTTCAATACTTTGTGTTGCTGTTAATGAGCATAACGTAAAGACCACAATCACAGTTGAAATAATTGCATAAATCTTCGACTAACAGGTTTCATCACGGGGAAATATACATAAATGTAGGTTTCCTTTAATAAAAATATTAGTTGTATTTTTGACGTCTTTTTTTCTCATATTTATATTTTACGACGTTTGTTATTGCGAATGATTTATGAAAATCATTGATGTATAGTGCGTGTGTACGTTACTTTTTAGTTTTAGTAGTACTTTTAGTAGTAATACTTTTAATAGTTTAGTTATTATAGTTGTAGAATAACGTGCGCAACACTTAATATGCTTATGTTAATAGCAGCATATAATAAATCTAAATATACTTTTTTAAATCTTTATTATAATTTGCATCTTATTACGCATCATTGATAACAAGAAAATGCATGATTTTACAATTTCGTAGCATGATCACATATTACAACTTTTTATATATTCCGTGATAAGACCTGCTAGTCTACGATTTATGCAATTATTTCAATTGTGATTGCGGTCTTCTATATGAAATTGAAAAATTTATGCTTATTTTTCTCATTACTGGAAATTCATACTCGTTGCAAAGTAACATGACTTGCAAACATATATGCCTCTATCGAGACATAATGGATGCAATGTCATGATACAATGTAGAAAGTATTTCTGTCCATAATGACAGAACGATAAGATGCAATAAAACAATAATAGATTTAAAAAAGTATTGTATTTGCACGTTTTACGTCGTTCCCAGAGGGCGTATCGCGTTCGCGGATCACCTAAAACCGGGCCGTGTCGTCTCTCATTCTTTTGTCTCACTCCCACTTATAGGTTTGTCTCACTCCCACTAACGTCTTCCCTATAAATGGCGGAACCAATCAGGAGTCAGACCGAGGTGTCCTAACTCTTACTAGAGGAACTCTAGTAAGAGCCACCGCACAAGACTCTCGTACGTAGCGTAACATAACGTGAGCCAACACACAAGAAACGTATTGGTTACGGCCGTTACGGCGTTATACGTTTCTTTTCTTGCGTTGATCTACGTTACGTTACCATGCGAGAGCTTGTGCGGAGGCTCTAACCGATACGTTTCTTGTGCGTTGACTCACGTTACGTTACGCTATGTGACCATACGAAAGTCTTGTGCGGTGGCTCTAAACAGATGATCTGTGGGCGGAGATCCGTGGTCATTCCGCACCCGTAGGGGGGCCGGGGCCATCTAAAAAGAAAAGAAGAAGCAGATGTGGGCGGAGACTGCGCGAAACGGACGAGTCTTCGTCCGATCCAACCATGATCTCTCGTTGGACAGAGTATAGCTAAATCTTCAAAAACATGGATATTTTACAAAATATATTTATATAAAATTATATAAAATGACGAGAGAGGAATAAATCATGTTAAAAATATCATACCTTAATTAGAAAAGATAGATTAAAAAATATCTCGTAAAAAGTACTACAAAAAATTGTGTGCATTGTGTTTTCTTTTTAAAAAATTAAGAAACTTTTACAAGGAAACCCACGGAAGTGTCCCTCTTTAATTTTGATGAGCTTTTAGTATGTTGTTCTCTAGATGAAAATAAGGGACAGGTATTTTTTTTATACGTGTCCATACGCGTGTTTAGGGGATTAAACACTCCTCTGAAAAAAATCGACTTTTCTCTTTCGAGCCGAATATCACCGAAACTATAAATGATAGAAAAAAACTTTTTAAACAAAAGTTGAATAATTTAAAGAGTACTTTAAAATAATGGCAAAACATTTTTTTAATTTTAATTTTTTAATAAAAATAAAAAACTTTATTTTGTCATTATTCTAAAGTGCTCTTTAAATCATTCAACTTTTGTTTAAAAATTTATTTTCTATCTCTTATAGTTTCGGAGATATTTAGCCCGAAAGAGAAAAACCGATTTTTTCAAAGGGGTGTTTCACCACCTAAACCAGTGACGGATTTATCAAACTTGCCGCTCTACACATTTGAAATTTTGCCGCCCCTCAAACTTGGTATTAGATAAGTTTTAATTATCAACTCATTTTTTTGTTTTATTATTAACTATTTTATTATTTTTATTATGGTAATTATGCATAAAAAGACCCCACCCGCCAATGACCTTGACCTTGACATATGTTGTCAAGGTCACCCTCCTGAATAAAGACGCCGTCTAAAAACTTCTGAGTGACCTTCAGAAGTTTTTAGACGGCGGTCTTTATTCGTTAAAAAGTTATTAACAAAAAAAGTTTGGAAAATATAGCAGCTATTTTGAGTATTGGAAGGCATAAACGACTAATATTACGTTTTTTTTTTTAAGCAGAGAATACTTTATTTCGCGATTATTTCGCGAAAAAGTCGCTGCTTTACCAAAACACAACATTTAAAGCAGTAAATTGTTGATAAATTGTATATTGAATATGTAAACGTCAGCCAAGGACGTAGGCCTCATTCGTATTGCGCGCGGTTAAGATGGCGTGCGCAGCGGCAACGCCCATTGGCTAGAGACGTTAGTTGTTAACAGCGCCCAGGTATGGCGCGCGGGTTGAGATGGCGTGCGCGGCGGCAACGCCCATTGGCTAGAGGCGTTAATTGGTTAACAGCGCTCGGGTGGCGCGGGATTTCGGTAGCGGCCAGTGTTGCCAGATTGGGCGGAATTCCGCCGAATGGGCGGAAACGTGAGGTCAGTTGGCGGGTCAAAATTTCGATTTGCGGAAATCCGCCAAATGGGCGGGATGGGAAAGAAAAATCCGCGATTTGGGCGAAAATCGTTACATGTCGAAAAATTACTGCGTTTGCGTCTCTTGACCAATGAAAAATGCCCGAATCGCCAACAGCTTCTTTCTCATTGGTCAAGAGACGCAGTCACCCACCAATCGTTAGCGGCTAGTGTAATACGGCCAATACGGGTAAAACACAGTGCATTTTAGAACACAGCTTCTATGTGGAGAGGCGGTAATCGTACGATTCGTACGTAACAACTTTGAATGCTGTTTTTTCATCCTGTGAATAGAAATGGGAAAGTATTCAAAATATACAAAGAAATATAATGAAGACTGGGAGAAAGAACCTATATTTTCTCGTAAGTGATATCTTCTTAACCTCAATACCAAACTTTTCTATGAATTTATTGCATATATTTATAATAGTTTTAAAGTACTCTCTCTCTCTCTTTTTGTGATTTAGATTGGCTTCAAAGGACCTCAGAGGTTCTCATAAACGAAGGAAAGCCTGAGGCTTACTGCAAACTATGCCGCACAACCCTAAGGCCTCATCGAACAGACTTAATGGACCATACCAAAGCCAAAAAGCACAAACAAGCCGAAAGTGCTCTACCTTCTCGTAAAGGCAGCGGTCAGACTATTCTTCAGTCTTATGGTGTGCAATATATGTTTTCGAGTTCTTTTATTTTAGATGTATACGTGGTTTGGTTTGGTGTTTGCTTTACTTTGTCATACTTTTTATTTTCTTTAAGGATTCAAGTCCAAAACGGTTGAATTAAAAATTATCGATCTGAAACTTGCGGCACATGTTGCATGTCACTCCAGTGTCAAAACTGTTGATCATTTGGGTGTGCTACTCAAGAACATTGGAAAGGACAGCAAGCTAAATGAGTTAAGGCTTCATAGAACAAAATGCTCAAAATTAATATGCAGAGTGTTAGCACCATGTATGCTGCGGGAATTAATCGAAGATATCGGCGATAGCTGGTATTCTGTAATCTTGGATGAATCAACAGACAATGCAACTGTGAAGCACTTGGCTTTAATGGTGAGATATTTCAGTTATACCAAGCAGAAAATGATTACGGACTTGTTGGGGCTTGTGGTAACCCCGCAAGCTACAGCGCAAGCATTGTATAATGTCTTCAAGCTCTATATGCAAAAAATTGGCCTGGACTTGAAACATTTGCTTGCTCTGGGAACTGATGGCGCCGCAAATCTGTGCGGCTCTAACTATTCATTATATGCATTGCTAAAACGATATGACTGCCCCCAGCCTACACTTGATTAAATGCATATGCCACGGCCTTGATAAGTGCACCAGTAAAGCAAGTCAATCCCTCCCAGAAAGCCTAGAGTTTCTGTTAAGAGAGTCGCGAAATTGGTTTTCGCATAGTGCATTGCGTAAGATGCAATATGAGGAATTGTACAAGGTGAGATTTTAAAATTTTTTGTGAAAATTGGAAGTTTGTAACCAATGCGATTAAAATGTAATTAATTTAAAATCGGCGAATGCGAAATGCGAGTCGGGCGCGGAACGTGGTGCGCAAATAAAACTTAAAAAACCATGTATTCAGGTGTGATGAACGTTTCGGCTCTTCTTTCGAGCCATCTTCAGCATTTATTGAGACAAGAAGATTCTATTCCTGCAGAGCTCGAGGCAGAAAGCTCCTTTCTTGAGGAGATATGTCGTGACAAGCGAGCTGGTACGCACGGTTATAGTGGACATTTCCACTCAAGGTCTGCAGCAGTCAGAGAAGTACAAAAATTGAAAAATCGCAATAAGATGAATTCGAAAAGTCGCACATTTCGGAAATTAGAGAAGAGTATAAAGTAAAGTTTCACGCATATCGGTTGGTCACGAATTTTTGTCGTGTCGTCACGAAATGGTCACGAAACATTTAAGTAGAGGTGGTATTAAACAAGATAAGTTAGTTGATCATCTGTGTGAATATTTGTGGCGATATACAATAAACGAGCTTGTAAAGCACGCCACGAACCCATGTGGCGCCTCGTTTCGCGTGGAAAGTGTATGCGTGAACTATTTCAACATATATATTAGTCATTTATGCCTTCTAATACTCACATATATTCAATATACAATTTACCAACAATTTACTGCTTTAAATGTTGTGTTTTGGTAAAGCAGCGACTTTTTCGCGAAATAAAGTATTCTCTGCTTTAACAAAAAGACTTCAATTTATCAACAATTTACTGCTTTAAATGTTTTGTGTTTTGGTAAAGCAGCGACTTTCTCGCGAAATAAAGTATTCTCTGCTTAAAAAAAAAAACGTAATATTAGTCGTTTATGCCTTCCAATACTGAAAATAGCTGCTATATTTTCCAAACTTTTTTTGTTAATAACTTTTTAACAAATAACGACCGCCGGCTAAAAACTTCTGAAGGTCACTCAGGAGGGTGACCTTGACAACATATGTCAAGGTCAAGGTGGTGACCTTGACAACATATGTCAAGGTCAAGGTCATTGGCGGGTGGGGTCTTTTTATGCATAATTACCAAATGTATTTTATCAATATATGTTATCAAAATGTTTTTTTTTTTTGCATTTTTTACATGGATCAATCAGCGAAGCGCGAAACTCCATACGAACTTAAACCCTGTCCTGGGAACAGAAGCACACGGTGTGCCCCTGCGTATGTAAATGTGCTGCACAATTATGATTCGTTTATGTTTGATCAGTTTGTTTATGAATTTTAACGGTAATCTCATAATTAGGAGAATGGCGAGTACGAGACATTGGATAGTATGGGACACTCGATACTTCTTGTATTATCCGATACATCCATAGATAGCCTGTTGTAACGACCTTTACCACCTTTATGTTATAGTACCGAAGCCAACTTACCACGTGTAGTCACTTGGAGTGAAACAATTTATCGGATAATACAAGAAATATCGAATATTCCATACTACCCGCCGTTCCCCTGTATTCCTTCGAATTAAAAAGTTTTCGCAGAATATAAAAAAGTAAACAATAAAACATTTCTTAATTCTGTGCTATCCGATTAATCAATTTTCATAGTAGGTATTATTCAGAGTTTTTCAACATTTTTCGGAATGATAAACTACCTACCACTTCCATATGCTCACCAAATTTTGAAAGAAAAATTACAATCTCGCCGCAAATCTGCCGGCCCTACGCTTCAGCGTAGTGTATAGGGCAAATCCTAAACACGCGCATGGGCTGCATGGGAACGTATAAAAAAATACAGTCCCTTATTTTCATCTAGAGATCAACATAATAAAAGCTCATAAAAATCGGAGAGGGACACTTCCGTGGGTTACCTTGTTAGATGGTCTTGTATATATTCGTATAAAATTAATAGAAGACATTATGAAAATTCAGCATATATTTTTTTAAATTACATTACAAATAATAATTCTGCGATATTACAGGTACGCTGTATACATTCCCCTATTTCTACCGGCTATGATACCGGTGTTGTTGTCGCTCAAGAATATACGAAGGTACTACTTCCCTGGAAAGGATAGTACAGAGAAAATGGTAGATCTTAGAGAAAGTAAAAATGACGAGGACAGTAGATCGAAAACCGAGTAAAAGTCACTTATTCTGACTGGTATTACATTCATACAGTCGTGTGATTGCTCGTTTAAAATTATTTCAATTGAAAGGTAATGTGTTACGATAACAAAAATATAATTTCAAGCGGGGGCTCCTATCTAAGCTTTTATTCACGCGTTGTAGCATTAAACGTATCGCATTTCGAGTATCTTTAATATAATTTGGATGCAACATAAATTTAGGATCACATAATCTTGACGATCGTTAAATACCAGCACAGTTCTAACAATTTCTTACTAGCTGTCGCACACAACAGACGTATCAATATTTCGTGCGAAAACAAAAATGCTGAAAGAAAACATGTGAGAACCGATAACAGTTTTGTTTTATTTCAAAAAGAGAAATGTTTGGTAAGATACGTGTGTACGAGTGTATATATTTATGCAAAAAAATATAATAAACGATTTTTCTCTTGAGCTACTTTCTTTTTCTCATTTGTTCCTTCAAACGATGAAATCTCTTAGCAAGGTTTTGAGTAATCCGCAGATGTTGAATGGCTGATGGCAGAGAACGAAACGTAGGCTCTTTTACGTCTATCGTAGTCATAGACGTACAGCAAGGCAGAGAAAACCGTATACGTAACTACGTTCGTATCGTCACGTATCGACACGATGACTTTACGTTTACGTAGTTACGTATACACTGTTCTCTGCCTTGTTTTACGTCTATGACTACGATAGACGTAAGAGACTACGTTTCGTTCTCTGCCATCAGTCAATAGCTTAAGGGCCTTGGCACATAGAAAAATTTAAGCAGTAAAACTTAAGCAGTATAAGAAATCAACGGTATGGATTCGCTACCGCTTAGGGCCGTGCCTTAAGTTCTTGACTGTAATTGGCTGATTTGCTTACTGCTTGAGTTTTACTGCTTAAGTTTTTCTATGTGCCACGGCCTTAAAGCGTCGTCTACAATGGCAGCAGGAGTATGCAGTAAGACGTAAGCAGTAAGCTATTGACCAACCACAGTCGATTATTCTTGAATTGTAAAAATCCCATTAGTCAATAACTTACTGCTTACGTCTTACTGTATACTCCTGCTGCCATTGTAGACGACGCTTAAAACATCTCGTTCTTGCCTATGTTCTTTTTTTTTTTCTTTCATTCACTTATTCACTCATATGTTACAGACTGATTTGTATAAGACACAATTCGGCTTATTGAAATTATCATCGACAGTTGAAATTTGACATTTGCGGTTATTGGAATACATCAAACAATGCAAATTCATGATATATCCCACGCATACATATCGATATACATACACATACTCAGCCGAGATACACACCACGCATTCAAAATACAAGCAAATTCCACACGACATCCTCCCTCTCGCATTCTTCAGCGATCAGATTCCAAAAGTTAATAATTTGATTAGATCGTTAGAGAATTATGAGTTTTATATACACGCGCGTATATCAAATCAATCCTCAACCACGTTATCAAAACATTACAAAAAATTACGAACGTCAAGTTGCTATAAAAAAACGAGAGAGAAAGATCGTATATGTCCATCTACCGTGAGAGACTGCTTTCCTACTGATCTACAATAATTTATATAAGAGTTTAACGTCATTCGATAAGAGAAGAACATAGTAATAAAAAAATAACCAAGTAATAATAAAATAGCTGCTCGACACTCATTAGCCAATATAAAATGTATTTTTTTAAAGAAAAAATAAAAAATAAAAGGACCATACGTAATACGGTCAACAAAGTAAAATAATTGCTTCAGAAATGCTGTGCTCACGACAAATAGTAACAATAAATAGAATATCTTGACGTAAATAAAAAGTCTTGATTGCGTGTGTTTTAACTTTGTCAAGAACTTAAAAAACGATAATAGTAATAATACTATATGTATAAATGACATTGTTAATGGAAAATGCGAAAATAACACGCGAGAGCTATATGTCGATGAACATTGCTAATGAGAGACATTATGAAAAGAAGCAATCTTATTAGCAAAAGCAGCTAATAATTGCTATAACTAACAATCGCTTATTATAAATATAACAACAATACAGCATCATCGTTATATCTATGGTGTTCGCGTCGATCTCAAATGGTAGCTGGACATTGTTAAGGGTAAAAATAAATTAGTTTATCGAACCAATGAACTTATCTGTATGAAAAAAAGATAGAAAAAAGAAAAACCAGTAAAGAGCAATTAAGTCAACAAGGACTTTCAACTAATTGTATCGCATGTTGCAGAGCATCAGCGATATTCTGAAAAACAGGTACACCTTCACGCGTTGCGTAGTCCGACAGGTACATCCTCCCCCGGTTGTAATCTTTTCGGGCTTGTTCAGTCAGCTAAATAAATCAAAAGAAAATAACGATATATCACATCTCTATTATAGTAGTGAAAAAAAAGAAATTTTTTCCTACAAATGCCTAGTGTAAATATGTATAGTAGGTCGCACAACTTTTCAATAATATATGGAAGTTAATTTCTATTAACTGCTACATTACATATTATACGACACTTGAAGCTTAATTTCCCAAAGATGATCTCTTATTGTTAGTCTTAAGTAATTCGATAAATCTGCGTTGAGTTATTGTTAATAGACTTGTTATTCATTATATTCATTATATATTATAGTAATTGTTTGTTTATTTGTTGTGTTTGTGTATGAAAGGGAGGGGGGGTATAAAATATATCAGTCGTACTTGGTCATCAGACACAATAGAACCCTCGGGAAGAGTTTGAACACAGAGGACGAGCTTAGCGCGCAGTCCAATCAAATGAGCTGCCAATGCCATGATGGCGATGCCGCGCGAATGCTGCGGCACTATCAACAGGATCAGTCGTGAGTTCTTTATCTTCTGCAATTCCTGCGGCAATACTCTTACGTTGTACTCATTCAGGCTAGGTCGGTGCAAAGACAATCTCATCGACCTGGAAGATCGTAAATGGGAAAGAAGACCACGTTTAACTGGTCGAGAAGTGATCATCATTAGGCTACTACTGATACTCACTCTATCAACGGTACTGCGGAAGATTCTAACCAAAACAGATCTTTACTGACAACGCCAATATAAATGTCCCTCTTCTCGAACTCTTGGACAAAGGAATTAGTCCAATCTGAAAAGGTTTAAATCCTTCATAGCTGAACGCAAACTCCGTTTTTTTACCTGCTCTACGAAATAGATGAAATCGAGCGCTCAATCTTGGGAAGTGAGAAAATGAAAAGTTCAGGTGGCAAGAAGTATAGACAGTGAGTATATCGAAGATCGTGGGAAATTGTTGAAAATCAGAAATACCTAGGAAGTGATTAAAAGGATGTACGATAACTCGTCGCAAGAAATTTGAGGTCTTCCTACATAATATATTCCATACTGAAGGTATCTCACTTTCACAAGAGATGCCATTACTCTTCGTCCGCGTCCACAATGACTCGCTGGCTAGAACGCAAAACTGCTCGAAATTGATTCGCAATTCAGTTGGGTCACCTTTCGCCGGGAATCCGTCTATCAATGTCCTGTAGATTTCTGCGTGGCGAACACATCGTACTTTAATAGTTTATTTTTGTCAAAACACAAATCTGTTAAACGCCATGAGATATGATACGCGAACATTACCGGACTTATTCACCGTGTTGAGCAGATCCGAAAGAGACACATTGTTGCACATTGTGTTCGACTGCAACATTATCCAGGCCTGGAAATAAAAAGAAATTGTATTGACTTTGATGAATTTTTCAAAATATTTGATGTGATAAAATGTACATACTTCCCCTAACTTTACTGTGCCACTATCATCAACGTCCATAGATTTGAAAATTTCCCGCAATTTTCTAACATGTAAATAAAATTTCCTTATAAATCATTTGTAAATGCTCTTTATGTTATTCCTACATGATATGATATTTTTGCACATGCCGATTTAGAAACATTCGAGAAACTTTTGGAGAGGAGATAAAAAGAACTAAAACAAACAATTCTTGCTTAACTATATTCTTGTTCGGAATACCTAGATATCAAATAAAAAAATATATGAAATATTCTTACACATATATCTCGCATATCTTACGCAGCACTTTGATCAACACAATGTCCTCATTCAAACTTTCAAGAATCTGATCAGCAAACTTATTTAAATGCCACGTTATTTACCGAATACATCTTATTACTAAAGCTCAGAAATTACCGTCTCCTATAGCCGACTTCTTTAGACGCCTTAGTGACTAAACATTGAGAATAAGTGCTATAGAAACACATCAATCTGTGTATCAGAGTTGATGGCTGTAATGTCAAATTATTACTTGTTACTAAGTAATCGCTTAAGGGGTCATTCTACTTTGACGGCCCAAAAACTAAGGCTATTTTTAACCATTTTTTTCACAGTAAATACACCATATAATGAAATAAATCTTTTGGGGATTTATTAGGGCACTCTTAAATAACACCAAAAAATTTTTGTCATAATTTAAAAAATTTTTTACTTTATCGTTTTTACAGCATCAAAAAAAAGAGATGCAAGTCCGCTGCGTTGATCAGTTTTTTCATTCAGGCTTACCTGAAACAAAAAGTCAAAAAGATTCTTAATCTGTATGAGTGTCGCTATGTCCCGAACTAAAATCAGGTCAAAATGTTTATTTTATCTTACTTTTTACATTAAAAAATACCCCCCAAAAAAGGTGATTTTTTCAAACTTTTCTTCAAACCGGCGCCATTTTGTTACTTTTAAACAAAAATTATTAATTGAGGTTCGGGACATAGCGACACTCATACAGATTAAGAATCTTTTTGACTTTTTGTTTCAGGTAAGCCTGAATAAAAAACTGATCAACGCAGCGGACTTGCATCTTTTTTGACACGCCATTTTGACGCTGTAAAAACGATAAAGTAAAAAATTTTTTTAATTATGACAAAAATTTTTGGTGTTATTTAAGAGTGCCCTAATAAATCCCAAAAAGATTCATTTCATTATATGGTGTATTTACTGTGAAAAAAATTGTTAAAAATAGCCTTAGTTTTTGGGCCGTCAAAGTAGAATGACCCCTTAAACATGAACAATCCCAAAGAATGCAATTTGTGTTACTCTTTCCAAATATCTTATTAAACTGTTTTTTTTATTAAATTATTACAAATAAAAACTAGCATTGTTTATTAATCTATTTAATATGATTTTAATTTCATAACTTTCAGACATCAAACACGACGTGATATTTCCGAAATTAAACATTTCCGAATATATTATTGAGCAACAATTGTTTGTTTTAATTCTTATTACATCTTACTGTTTATATCAAGATATTGTTAAATTATCTTACACATATTTACATATAATATAGACAGGCAATTAGAAACTTACACTGCATCCATTCCATTCTGAGTAAGCGAGATTCTTATAGGTCTAATGCCATCCTCAGTGCTCATGCAATCCTGCACGTTGATCTTTTCACGTAACATCTATGTGTACATAGTATATATATATATGTATATTAATCATTAATTTTGATGCATTTGTTATTAATTAGAGTCATTACCTTGGACGTACAGTGAAGAGCAACTGATACGCTCTCGAATATTGGTATCCTTTGCCTTTCCATTAGGTACTGAAGCACTAACAAGCCATTCATCAAATCATAATATTCCCTGAAAAATAAAATATGTACTGATAAGAGAAAAAACATAGCAATCAAATGAAAGCATTAAATCAATTAATCTGTTTGAAACAACACGTACTGCGTGGAAACAGTCTCTCCGAGTATAGTCTGTCCCTGACGATATGGATAAATGACAAGAACCAAGGACTCGCTACGCGTAGCTGCCAGTTGAGCTGCTTCGATGATGCCCGCGCTATTGCGTGTTTGGTTGTCAATGACAAACAACAAGACTCGCGCCGTCTGCTTTGCCTCGTACTCTTGAGCTATTAATTCCGGACCCCATTGTGACACTTGCTGCGATACATAATCCAATTACGATATCTCACATGCAATTATGAACAAAAAAAAACAAGGAAGATAAACTACTTACAGGATTATAATAAGTAATGCCAAGGTTCTGAAGAGTCGGTATCGCTATGTCTGATCTCCAGGTAGTTGGATTACAAGACCCGCCCAAAAATACCTCATATGCCATCCTCTCTAAGCAATTAATCGATAAATAAGTAATAATGAAGTTGCCTCATCGACACAATTGAACGGTGTTCCGCGAACATTCTTTGTTGACTTACTTGAGCCAGTTTTGTGATTAATGCCTTTTCCATCACCGTGTAATGAGCAAGAGGCGTTCATAGGAACAGCTGCTGTTCTACAGGTGAATATGAATAAATGTATGTAGTATAATCTCAATCTTTTAATTCATATACCGATCCAGTATTATCACACTCGACATATATATAATGACTTAAATTTGCAGGACTATGTTTAAATGATAATATTTAAATGATTATTCCATTCGACTGTGCATATAAGCCTGTGTATATACACTGACTCACGAAATTCTATGATTAGGAATAAACTTTTTCAGTTTTGCAACCATCACTACGTTGACCGCACATAACCATTATAAATACATTTTACAATTTTTTGTATGAAAACATATATCAAGATATCTACTACCTGGAAAAACATTTGAGAAGAAGATGTAATTGCAAACCTATCATAAGCCAAACTATCCGTTTTTATATTCCTTTTTATCAGCTTTTTATTTATTCTTTTTTCCAAAATAATTGGTTACATTTCGATTAATGTTCTTTTTTAAATCAACTCTTCTTAAATTTTATAATTATGAAATAATCTAAATAAATAATAATATTTAATTTGGAAAGTAATCTACACTGGTGGAAATGGAAAAAAGAACACCATGATGGGCTGATGTATTCACTACTAACGTACATGTAAGGTACCCCCAATACAATAAAGATTTCCATATGTTGTACGATCTTGTCTTTTTTATCATGCACCGTGCTCGACCGTACGATTGACATATCGAGTATCATAAAGTGTTCTTGATATTCTATTTTCCATTTCCACTAGTGTATTCTTTTTTTTGCAACTTTGCTTATAATTTTTTATAAAATTATAATTTTTAAAAATCAAACAATCAAATAGTCCATTTATTCCTGAAGAGATTATAAAAAAAATTTAGTATTTTCCAAGAAAAAGCTACATAAAAATCTAAAAATGTAATATTATAAGAAAATGCTTTGTTATTATTTCACGTCATTATCTCACATTCTTTGCAATGATTTATTTCAAATAAATGCTACAAATAAAGGATGTGGCATCGATATATCGAAATATATCAATACAAAAGATTGCAGATTTCGAAAAATAAAATAAACCCAAATTATCGTTTTTGCTCGTTTTTCTCTATTTCTTCTTATTATTTTGATATTTGTAAGGACCTAAGATTTATGCTTCGCGTATAATCGCATAATTTGTAAAAACCTATTGAAACAAACTCTTTTCACTATTCTAAGTGTTGGGACACCAGTAGAACCCGATTATTTATGCGCACAATAACGCATAATTGAGACCTTTCGCAGCATAATGTCATTTTCCCGCATAATTTCGCATAATGTTGCCAAAACACCGTCTTTCATCATAACATATCATAATTTCACGAGTTTAATCACACTTAATCGATATACATTCAAATTTCGCGCCGTGAACCTATTGGGATGTCTGTGAAGTTGACATATCATTTTCCAGCAGATCAAAAATAAAAGGAAGTTCTTGTCGCAGTCGAGTTCTATAGTTCCTGATACTTTTTAGTAATGTTCTGGTGATTTTACCCAAAAAACAGTCAATCGAAAAAATGATCTGCTAACTTCCCGTAGCAGATCATTTTCTAGCAGATCAAAAATAAAAAAGAGTTCTTGTCGCATGCAGTCGAGTTCTATAGTTCCTGATAATTTTTAGTAATAGTTCTGTTGATTTTGCCAAAAAAAAGTCCATTGAAAAAATTATCTGCTAGTTTTCTGAAATCTCGGAGTTCCGGTTTATTTAAAATATTTTTCGAATAGTTCTGAGCATACTGAAGCATTTTCTAAAGAGTTCCCGACACTAGCAATGTTGTATGATTGTTTAAAAAATTAATACCGCCCAAAAACCGAGTACTTAGAGAGAAAAGAGTGATATGCTGTACGAAATGTAACAGTTCCGGTTTATCTAAAATATTTTTCGAATAGTTCTGAGCGTACTGAAGCATTTTCTACAGAGTTCCCGACACTAGCAATGTTGTATAATTTTTTTATAAATTAATACCGCCCGAAAGCCGAGTATTTAGAGAGAATAGGGTGATATACTGTACGAAATGGCGCAGTTCCGGTTTATCTAAAATTTTTTCGAATAGTTCTGAACATACTAGAGCATTTTCTAAAGAGTTCCCGACACTGGCAATGTTGTATGATTTTTTTTATAAATTAATACGGGAAGTTAGCAGATCATTTTTTCGATCGACTGTTTTTTGGATAAAATCACCAGAACTATTACTAAAAAGTATCACTAGTATCAGGAACTATAGAACTCGACTGCATGCGACAAGAACTCCCTTTTATTTTTGATCTGCTGGAAAATGATATGCCAACTTCACAGACACCCTATTGGGTGCATCCAGGAGCGCCACCGTGAGCGGCGGTGCTCTGGATGCATCCATTGGTGTGCTCTTCGGTAGAAAACGGAGGGATCTCGTAACGGTCGTAATCTATTAAAAAGCGCGACGTATATTGTGCCAATTCGTGTCTTCTGGAGAGTGCAAAGTACATCGAAAAATTGTACTCATTAAACTCCATCTCTACTGCTAGACAGTGGTTTGTCCCAAAGCAATAATGGTATTTAAGTACATACTAAGAAACAAGATCATACACACTAAAATTAAGCTTATTTTAGACCGCATAATTTTGCATAATTTCAATAAAATTTCAAGCATAATCAGGCATTTTTAAATGCATAAATCTTAGGTCCTTAGATATTTGAAACAAATAATTCTAGTCTTTTCCACATGAATTATATGAATATTCTGCATGAATAAGAAATAACTAAGCATTCTAGATAATCAAATTTTAAAATTTAATATAAAAATATGTTTGAATTTTGCCTGAAAATTTGAACGAAAATGCCTGGAAAATAAGAAAAGTTGTTTCTACAATTTGAATAAATATCCTGTAAACGGTTATCATAATGCTTCGGAAGATAAGTACGTTAACAATATTATTAACCCTTAAGGTGCATACGTGGGTCTACGGCGTCCGAACCAAAGTGATATCTGCTCGTAACTGTAAAACTTGCAAGCCTGTCAGAAGATATTAAATAAACGATGTTTATCAAAATGACTATAAAATCGTCAACTACAATGTAGACAGATGTTTCATGAATTTTTTTAGATTTTTTAAAATACTTTAAGGTAAAGAAAAATAGCGTTGAACGTGACAGACTCACGCATGCACTTAGAAGGTACCGAAAAAACGTACGCACTTTAAGGGTTAATGAAAATTTATTATTCAAAGCTATGCAATAAATATTTGATAATTTTTTATGGTAATAAAAATGACAGTTATTCCAAATCATAAAAATGTATCAGTCTATATAACAGCAAAAAAGCATCAATAATATCAATGGTAAATATCATAAAATTTCATCAGAGTGTGATAATATAACATACTAAATAGTATGTTATAAATAGTAGCATGGATTAATCGTTTTGTAACTGAACGTACTTCCAAATATCAAATAATTTTGTAACGACAGACATCGCGTTGCGTTTCATCATTGCTTTTAAATATCCCTACTATAATCATGATTAAATGTTCAATATTTTTGCCTGAAACATATAGATTTCCGTTCAACCTGATAATGGATTAATCAAAGATACATAGAAAAAAACTTTGATTTATTTTAGCGCAAATAATAACTTAGCTTGCAAGGAATGGAAGTTATTGCATAAGAAAATTATATGTGATGTCTTCAAAAATGCTGAGAAGTACCTAACAAAGTCAAACCTGTCAATATATTTAAAGTTTTTATGTTACCCTCGCTCGCACAGACGTGCCAGTTCTGCGGCAAATATGCAGAATTCTTCTAACATTATACAGGCATCGGTATAATCAGGACAATCGTCAGCATCAGCCGCAGCTTGTTGCACAGCTGCAAGCAGTTTGGAAGTAACAGCATCACGTATATTTCTTGTATCTGAAACAGCAAGTGATTCTCCTTTCTCTCTGTTTCGGCATCGTTGATTAAATAACAATTAAATGCAGATAAGAAAAAAATGTATCACCCTTACACTGGAGATACTGGTGATCGTTAAGTTTATGCTCAATTAATATCTGGCGATAAATATTCCTCATCATTAAACTATGCGGTGATTTAAATGCCTACTTCTGGAAATACGTATTTATGTTCCTCTCATAGGGATTTTCAAGCTTTTCCTATAAAAAATATATATAAATTAGGATTGTGTAACTGAGGCAAACAAAACAATTTTGTTAAGTAAGAATATACTTTATAGTATATAATATACAATATAATAAATATTAACAATTATCTTCAATTTTAAATATATAATTATAATTAACCTTGATGACATTTTGGTTAGACATGCCAGTGCATTAAATGCTTCCTATCAAGAATAAAAATTTATTCTGGCCTCTTCTCGTTAAAAATGGTTCATCAAGCTCATCTGTGAATACAATACAAAGAAAATGTTTAAGGTAGTTAGTCCGTAAACTCATTTTCTGGGAACCTCATAAAATTTGAACAGTATATTAATGTAAACACGATTTACACACCTGTGCAATTAGAAAAAAATTGACCGTACCGAGTTGAGATAATTGAAATCAAAGTTAGTACTTTTTACATGTATTACAGGTATGAAAACGGCTTCCGACACCACGTTTCTAATTGTAGTATCAAACTACTCTGGCAACTTTTATGAAAAACAAGAAGACGATACAAGAGACTTGTAAAAATACAAGACCTTTGACCGTTAGTTTCGAAGTAATTGATTCTTAGCGGTGGACGCATATGACAGCTAACCTTTGAAGTTAATTTTGAAGTGATCCTAATCTAATAACACCATTAGTTTCTATATATGTACATACACATGAGATTCTTACACACACATGCATAACGCGGACAATCCTAGCCAAATACTACGTGTCATTTGTCTGTCATTAACTTTTTGACAGTATTGTCACAACAAATTACCTTAACATATCTACCTATATTTATTTATGAGTGAGAGAGAGAGAGGGTGAGGGAGGAGGGGAAGGAGAGGGGAGAGAGGGGGGAGAGAGAGAAATAGAAATAGAAAGAGGTAGAAATAGAGAAGGGGAGAGGTAGAGGGAGTGAGAAAGGTTAATAGTTGTATTGATGTTCTCACTGTCAAATCACAATATCGCGATTACTCACTAAATTCTCGAGAAACGCACACCGTCTATACAGAATCATATCTCACGTAATTCCTAATTAATAACAAATGATTCATTGGTCGCGTTCAGCAGACCAAGCCGCTCAGTAGCAGTCGAACGTGATTGGCTCTTACTTTTAGTACCAACCAATCAACGTAGAGTGTGTGATAAGACGAACTCAACAGTTGTGTCTGCTGAACGCGGCCAAGAGGCTGCGGTCCACTTGATGCTACAATGCTTCGAAGCATTCCTCTTCTCCTTTCTTTCAATAAAGAAAGAAGGAGAAGAGAACGCTTCGAAGCATTTGTAGCGTCCAAGTGGACCGCAGCCAGAGTCATACGAATAACTTGTTTTATGTGAAAAAAAAAGTGACAATCTTCTCTCCGCGTCACAGAGAATTGTAAAAGGTCGAATGCCCCTGTCAGCAGATCACCAGTGCCACCGTCCTCTCAAAATCGCGACTGACGGCACAGAACATATATAATGACTGACGGACGCTTGTGTATACATACATACTACCAACCACATCTCGTGTCACCTCCTTGTCGTTTTCTTTACGAAAGGGGTAGAAAAATCGGATATCACATGAGCTCGTCGTCGTCGAACGATTAATCTATTTTTCTCAGAAATTCAATATCAGAATTATTTAAGATTATGGATGCAGATAAAGTTGGCTCATAATCTTTTAATCTAGTGCTGACCAAGATTGTAATTCTGAGCATTGACTCGATGTGTATTATAGCAATTCGATTGGATGCACTCAGTGCGCACTGGTACATATTAAAGCCGTTGCACCACTGAAATATACATACTGGAACGCGCACTGCCTATGCTACAGCTAAGCGGAAAACGAGGGAAGGATAGACTCTTAAAGCCTGAGCAGAATGGGCTTGGCTGACTTATAATTTTAAAACAATGTTTTATACTTTAAACCTTTGTTTTTAGTAACGCATAATACTGTCTTGTGTCTCAAAAGTCTTACAAATGTTGACACTTCGTACACTCGTTTAAGACTTGAGACACGAGACAGTATTGTGCGTTGCTAAAAACAAAGATATAAAGCATACAACATTGTCTTAATAATTAGTTAGCTATTCTGCTCAGGCCCTAAACGCCACATACTGTCTTATGGACGAAGAAAAAATTGGCCACTCATATTTAAACAATTCGGCAATTAACCAATGCGATTGGTTAATTCTTTCTCCGTCCGAGATCTCGGAGTGATTTTCTAGCATCGTGGACACAAGGCTTTATTCAACGCTTCCACCTGTCTTTTTCTAACTTTGGTACGCATGCCAGTGTACGACAAGGGCTGCGGTCCGGTTCACGCTGTGAGCGTGAATCGAACCGCAGCCAAGGATAGGTGGCCCCTTTGACAGCATCTATTCTTCCCTCGCGTTTCAACGCCAGCGCGCGTCCAATATGTATATAATATGTATGAAATATGTATATATTCAGTGGGTTGTACGAAAAAATGTCCAACACATATTTTACCAAATAGTACAATAAAGAATATTGAGAATTTTGTGATTTAACCCGTTTATATTAAACGTACATTTTACGTTGATTTGTTATGTACGACGGCTTTAATGTGCACCACTGCGCACTGAGTGCATCCAATCGAATTCGCTAGTGGCTAGTATTCACGTCTATCACTTTTTTTTCTTAGCGATAGGTAGAAAAAGGAAGGTAATAGGCGTGAACGTCGACGCACGTCGAGTCACAATGCCCAAACTCACAAATCTCGAACAGCATTGTTTAATCGAACGAAACCTATTTTGAGTCACTTTCAACACTACGAACTCTCAATCGGAGAAACTCTATCGAACTAGCGATATTCATTAAACGGGCATCTGCCTTCCTTCCCTGTCATGTTTTCTGTCACTTATCGTCCTCCGTTTTATCGTCCTCGGCTGCGTTCCGATATTCACTGCCAATACTGAAAATATATAGTGTACGCGACGTAAATTATAGATTTTCAGTACTGACGGTAAATATCGGAACGTAGCCCATGTTGACGACTCGGCAATGGAGAGAAATCGCGCGGGATCGAGTGTCGGGACGAAGTGTCGAAACGAATGTCGCGTACACTAACCTTTATGGTGTTCGATGTCGCGTGTCCTCGCGCAATGACCCCGTGGAGCGAACACGTACGTACAGTGAAAAAAAGTCACGAATTTCCAAGTGCATCCGACGAGACGACCCGCACCACTCGTTATCTCGCTCTCGCTCTCATTCCCCTACATACATCTATCTCTGTCTGACGCGCAGAGCGCGTAGATAAACAACGCGCCGCGGACGGGAGAAAAATCAACGGCGGTGGCGACGCGAGGAGCCTCGCCGCGCACTCTCGCTATTGCTCATACTTATTTATACACTGTTATATTTAAAATGAAAGAGAGGCGCGTCGGTGGCCGCCGCCGCCGTCGTCGTCGTCGTCGTGTGAGCACTGTCTGACGCTAGAAGAGATGGTGGACGATGATCTATCACATTCTTCACTGGGCTAGCACGCCGTCGACGATGCGCGACGCGATGCGAGCAATGACGAAGTCACGCGGCGTCAAATTGCGCGGAAGTCATTCGACGCCGCGCGCGCGGATTGCGGATCTCGCTCTCGAATATCAAAAATCTCCGTATCTCCACGGCACCGAGCGAGGAACTCGAGCAGTTATTTCGACTTCGACACGTCGAGCGCTGACATTCCCGAACGAGAATAACGTTTCTTTTTTTTACGAAGACACCAAGTGATCTTTTTGATCTTTTTCGGGCAGCAGTCGCGAACAAACGTTCGTACGTGACACCTCCGTAAACGCGGAACGCCTTCTTTCCGTTTTACATACGACGGGCACTGGAGCGAGCTGTGCGAGCGATTCGATTCACACTCAAATCAGCAACGACAGGGTGGGTGACATTTTATCGCTTGTTGTCTTTCCCACGACGAGGAGAGATTGTCTCTGCATGCGTGCATGCGTACAAGCGTGCGTGCGTGCGTGCGTGCGTGCGTGCGTGCGTGCACTCGTCCGTCGTCTCAAAGCGCCGGCGGACTAGGGGAATGACGTAAACCTCCAACAATGAAGCGTGATGTCACACACGACACACGGTGAAGTTCGCACGAACTCCTCGAACCGTTGCGCCGCTCCGCTCCACACACACTCGCGCATGCTGCGCACGCGCGCCTTCGGAACCTGATTTTCGTGGTGACTAGATCATATGCACACACACACACACACAACACACACCACACACACACACACACACACACACCACACACACACATATACTACGTTTACCGCGAGTGTTACTTCTGTAGTACTTACGATAAATCACTCGTTTACGCGAAGTAAATTATCGTAAGTTACTACAAAATCCCGTTACGCGAAGAAAAATCCTGTTTACGCGAAGGAATTATCGTAAGTTACTACAGAAGTAAAGCTCGCGTAAACGTAGTAATTCACACACACACACACACACACATATATATATATATATATATATAGGTACCTATATATATATATACATACATACATACATACATACATACCCAGGTAGCCAAGCATTTCTTGGCATAAAAAGGAAATAGTGTTTGGCATAAGTTTCCCTTCAGTTGTCATCATATTGCTGTCATCGGACAACAGTAATTTCGTTTAGAGCAACTTAAAAGCATTATGCAGACAACGATTACCTTACGCAAACAAGCGGAAAGCTCGTAGCATACTTATTGCCATAAAAGTTGCCACAATCTGTTGGCAACCGTTTTGGTGGCAATAACAGTCGGCAATCCAATAGGCAAAATCGGAAGCCGCTTTCCTCAATATTGAAGGCAACTTAGCAGAGCAGTTTTAAGCAAATTGACAGCAACCTGCGGGCAACTTGCTATCTGGTTACATACATACATACAAACATACATACATACATACATACATACATACATACGTACGTACGTACATACATACAACACGCCTGTGACGGTACGTATGTATGTACATACAGACGCGCACTTCCAAGCTCCGTTCCGCGCGCGGCGATGACGTCATCGGCCGCCGTCGCCACACTCCACAGTATATGTGCCGTCGCATCGTGCAAGATCGAGGCTGCAGTCCGATTCAACAGCGTTGTCATCATTCTGTCTTCGTTGCACAGAATATCAAACGAAGATAGATCGTCGTCACAGTCGCGCTTACGCTTATGCGCAGGCGCGCCACGATTCAAAAAATACCCCGCGTAGATAAAAGTCACGCCCCGATGCGATCATAAACAATTTTCGATCGATACCGTCATACATGGACTTTATGGAGTTCAACGCGTCTTTCGTGCATAAATGTGTTTGTAATAGCTGATTAGTAGCAATGTAATATGCAATAGCGAATAAAATATATTGCTCCTTTTTTATATTGCGACAACATTGCAACATAGAGACATTGTAGATGTAGAGAGATATAGCAGATTAACAAAATGTCAATAAGATACATTATTGTAATGATGACATTAATGTTTCGGAAACGTTGCAAAATGATAATTCTATAATTCTATAATAAAATTATATATATAATATAATAATTTTTTACTATATTTGTGTAAATGAAAGCTGTTTAAAATAGTAAATAATAATCCATTAATTATTAATAATCCGTTCTTGTATTAAAAATTTTAAGTTGCTATTTACAACCATTTCATTAGCTAAATAAATCTTATATTTAAGATAATCTTCTTAAACTTAAAATCAAATTGTAAATGCCGGCCTTAGATCTAGCATATCATCAAACGTTGTCAAGACGGATCAATAGCTTTTCTACAAAATGCAAACGAAAAATAATTCATACAAATACAAATTTAAAATAATTTTGTAGGTATCCAAATACAATAGTGATAAATTATATATGATTATATTTATGTTATAACTTTACAATATATGTATATGTTTACAGAGTATATATACAAAAGTGTTGAAATCCCTTAATTTTACGAAAACTATACATTTTACAAAAAAACCCTTTTATTTTAGACAAAAGTTGTAGGGTTTAAAAAGATCTATTACTGACCTTATCAGTTTGACCTTAGGTGGAGTTGTTAAAGTCAAGTCAGGGTCACTTTGAATTTTTTAAATTGGACCCCCTATTTTTTATTGCATATTCTTACAGCCCTTGTCAAGACGTTTTTAAAACACTGTAATAAAGCTCTCTTTCGTTAAGGATTTCCTGAGATATTTTAAATTTTGTCATATTAATATAAAATATGAAATAAAGTATTTATTTTTCGATGACTTTACCTTGATACTTTTATACGTAGAATAATGAAAGAAATCGAATAATAATATTAATTTTTACATTTGCAATTTTGTAAAATTGAATGCATCTACAAAAAAAAATACAATCAAATTATTTAAAATATTTTTTTTACAATTGATTCCTTTCATTATTCTATGTATAAAAGTCTTTTTCTATTTTAGAACTCGTTAGTGCTGGTCTACAACCTTGCTTTAAGGGAGAATTCACACCTTGGCAGACTAGCAGAAAGCAGAAAAGCAGTAGCCAATCAGGACTTGCGCTGGTAGTAAGCAGAATGTACATACTGTGTATGCATATACTTATGCTTACTGCCAGCGCAAGTCCTGATTAGCTACTGCTTTTCTGCTTTCTGCTATTCTGCCAAGGTGTAAGACCCGATCTACAATGGGTGCTGTAAGTCGTAAGTCGTAAGAATTGGCCAATCACAGTCCATTATTCTCCTTGCGGTCGAAGAATAATGAACTGTGATTGGCCAATTCTTACAACTTACGACTTAAAACATCCATTGTAGACCGGGTCTAAATTCTCCCTAATCATTGGTTGATTATTCTCCTCAAATTCGACTGTGATTGGTCAATTTCTTACGACTCACGACTTACGACAGTTACGACATCCATTGTAGACCGGGCCTTAGGCCCGGTCTACAATGAGTCGTATGTCGGAGTCGGATGTCGGAACGTAGCCGATGATCCAATGAGGAAAATTCGTTTCCGAAAAAGAAATTCTCTCATTGGATCATCGGCTACGTTGCGACATCCGACTCCGACATACAACTCATTGTAGACCGGGCCTAAAGGCCATTGCACGTAACAAAGTTTTAGTCATAATCGTAAGGCCGTAAGAAAATAGACCAATCACAGTCAATTATTCTCCTTGAGCTCGAAGAATAATCGAGTGTGATTGGTTTATTTTTTTACGGCCTTACGATTATGACTAAAACTTTGTTACGTGCAATGGCCTTAAGCGTATTTAAGCTCTAAGCCTTAAGAAATTGACCAATCACTGCAGTCGAGTATTCTCCTCACATTCTACTGTGATTGATCAATTTCTTACGGCTTAAGGCTTAAAGCACTTATTGTAGACCAGGAAGTCGATTACGGTTCTTGAAACGAGGTGAAAATTACAAAAGTGAACAGATTTACTAGATTTCAACCAATGAAATCATAGATACGCTAGTGAATTTCCTCACTTTTGTAATTTTCACCTCGTTTCAAGAACCGTAATCGACCCCCTGGTCTACAATAAGTGCTTTACGGTTCTTGAAATGAGGTAAAAATTACAAAAGTGAGGAAATTCACTAGAATATCTATAATTTTATTGGTCAAAATCTAGTAAAAATATGTTCACTTTTGTAATTTTCACCTCGTTTCAAGAACCGTACAGCCCGTATCAGACTACGGATTAGGATTGAGATTGGATTGAAATTAATCAATCAGAACAGAGAAAACTGATCTCAAGTTTAGTAAACTTTGCTCTGATTGGTAAAATTTCAATCCAATCTCAATCCCAATCCGTAGTCTGATACGGCCATAATAGGACCCCAGGACTTAGTGCTGGTCTACAACCTTGCTTTAAAGGATATTTAAGCTTTAAGCCGTAAGAAATTGACCAATCACAATGGAATTTGAGGAGAATATTCGACTGTGATTGGTCAATTTCTTACGGCTTAGAGCTTAAATACCCTTTAAAGCAAGGTTGTAGATTGTAGACCAGCACTTATGGGTGCTAATGATAAGTGATGGTGCAGGATTTTATGCAGGGTTAAAAATCAGATAATGCGGCGTGCTTCATATACTAATGGCGAATAAAAAATATATTCCATTTAGTGTAACTTATACAAGAATCGAGAATCGACATAGAGAGTATGCAATTGATTGATCGATCTAGAGCGACTGTTGATTGCATGTACATACATACATTATGCTACTAAATAAAATGAGTTTACTTTCTCAACACTCCCACATAAACGAATGTTATTTAGTAAAAATAATATTCTCACACTGAATTTTAATGTACATACGTACCATCGAGGCCATGCTTCAATAAAAAAATAACCATAATTAAATTACTATCACATCGAAAAGTTTGTGAGACATTTTCATCAGAGAATTTCATCTTTTATCCACTTTATTAACCGTAATCGGCAATATTGGGACACCTTGTATATATATGTATAATAAATTTCTGTAGAAGGGAATAACCTACTTGTTTAAAGATAAAGTAAGGTCAGTTCAGAGATTGTGTATTTATAGAATCGGACTTATATTTAATAAGAAAGAGCTTTCATAGATGGCTATAGTAATAGCTATAGCTACCGCTTTACGCGTCATAATGTATCAATGCGCGCGACGAAGACCGCGTGGCGGCCCGGGGACCGCTTACGGTCGAGCGTGTATCAATGCGCATGCGGGCACGGGCGTGTTCGTGCGGGCAGCACGGCGAGCAGCCATTCTCGTTCCGAACGTCTTCTACGACGGATCGTCCGTTAAGTTCATTGTAGCTTCACCGTCTTTTGTAATACGTACATACAGTATTAACGAGTCGTAGATTAACCGATAATTAATTTCTATCGAGTTCTAATATGTTGAGAGAACAGCTGCATCACATTGATCATCGAGAATCTGCTATTATACCGATCTTCAGAGAAAGAGAGAGAGACGGAAAACTACGACGCAATCGAAACGTTCTGGAATGTCCTCTCGATTATGAAGGAAGATCATTTTCTAAAATTGAGAGAGCGCTCTTTTTGAGCTTAGTCAATCCGACTAATCATACGAGGAAGTAATTCCGATTAATGACAGTGTTAAGGTAACAAATTACATTCATTTCATTTAATCAGTGATCATAACGGGGACGGCGTTAGATTTACGTCTAACGTGATGATGACCGCATGGTCTATTCAACTCTCCGATCATTGGTTACAGATAAGTCGAGAGCTCTAATTAAAAGAGAGGCTTCTTCATCCTTAAGAAAAATGAGTCGACTCTTCGTGATTGATTACTCATTATTGAGAAAACTGAGCTCAGTATAGATTCCTTTACATTCTCTCCTTTTGTGTGGTTGCAACCATTTCAATAACGAACGACTATTGTAAATCTCTAAATACATTCTTTCGAGATCACTTTCTAATAGTCCACAATACATTGAATTCTGCGTTACATTGGCTCTTGTATCCTTCGATAGTTCTTAATTAAGATATAAACGAGAAGTGTAATTACACTCGTTACTTGTATTCAATATTGTATGTGCGTTCGTAGCATTCGAGCCACGTTATAACTAACGTTTTCTGTGTTATTAAGATATAATTAGTTTATTGTAATCTGAGTCGAACTATTCTGCGAATCCTTACTTTTGCATATTGTTTCTTTGCTTCAGAATTAATGTGTCAATCTATAAACAAAGGCATATTATTCCTATTAGTCAGAATAAGTTATTCAACTTATCTTGTCTTTATTCATTCTTTAATCACGTCAAAAGAGTCTCTTTACGAAGCAATAGATAAATTCTATATTGATTATTATTATGCCAATGAGGATTATGTTATGAATAAAAGAAGGTTGACGCATTACTTCAATAATTATTTCATGTATTTGTGCAATAATATTCTCTTGTATGATATTTCATATGTTTGTTTGATATAAACGATTCTTTCTTTGATATGATTAAGTTGAGCTACACTGTACTAAATTACAAATAGCGATATATGACTATTCAGAGGTGATACTTTTCTTCCAAAGAATCTTTTGTTGGATATAAGTTTACAATGGTGAATTCCAACGTGTTTCTTAAAACATTTCGAAAGAAAGGATTGTTTCTTTACTAATAATTTCTTTTTCATTATCTTTGATACTGCGTACTTTTATGTATGATATCTGAATATCTCTCTTTATGTTTATTATACTACTACTTTCCTGCGAGTAAGTACATTGAATTACGAACTAAATCAAATGCACAGTCTCTGAACCATCCATTTTGTATTGTTTTATGGCTTCCTTCATTAACTCATAAGACCTGGCTTCTGCGCGAGCTAGTGCATTTTAAACACTACTCCTTCCAGAGGAATCCTTTTTTAACGGCAACGGTTTCCTTAAAATGTCGCTAGATTATTGGCAACTTATCGGATTAAAATTCTAAGCGGAAACTGTTTCCGTCACGTTGCCCTGTGGTTTCCGACAACCTATTATACTTTCGGTTCGTAAAGCCTTGTGTACACGATACTAGAAATCGGTCCGAGTTTCGGTTTAAGGGTGCTGTCACATGGCAGTCAGAAATTCGGAAAACGGAATCTCGGAAAAGTAACGGAGAGGGGGTCAACCAATCAGAGTCAGCTCGATCGGTGCGATTTTTCAAGGGCCGGGCTCCCCATGGAACTAGAGTCCTATAGTAAGAGAAGCGCCATTTACCCCCACCATGACTTCTGTCCGCCATCTTGTGTACCTAGCAGCTGATCCGTGAGTGTGTAGAGTAAGTGTATGTGAGCTTGCAACAGCTGTTGACGTCACAAACGGAGTTTGGTGCACGCAGTCACATAACAGCAATTGTAAGTAATTTTCTTTGTTTTTCCTGAGTGTATCGTCTGAATATAGTTCGATAGTGCAATTGAATTTGATCTACGTTGAACGTGAAAGTGAAAATAATTTGTAGTTTCGAGAAAATAATGTAAGGTTGTGAGGTTAGATTATGTTGGGTAAAAGCTAACTCAAAATGAATTGTTTTCTTTTCTAGATTTTCCAGTACTTTCATCGTTTCTCGCAGACGTTCTCGGTTTCAATCCTTGCAAACACATTCTGCATTCTAATTTCGAGGTTAGTTTTTATTCACAGCAAAAATTTTGGAGTATTCGGCTGAGATTTCATTTATCCGACAATGACATTGTCGGACGTAGCGATTGGCTGCAGAATAGAAAATTTCTAGAAATTCGAGAAATTTTTTATTTCGCAGCCAATCGCTTACGTCCGACAATGTCGTTGTCGGATGTATGAAATCTCAGCCTTCCTGTGTTTCGATCACTTTAGGTTGCATTCCATTATTCACTGCCAGTGCCGAAAATGTATAGTGTATTGATGTAAACTTGATTTTAATGCTGGCAATAAATATCGAAATGCAGCTTTAATATATGATCAGTATATAATTTGGTATATGATTTCTTGCAGTTTGCAGTTTTCTGAATGTACATCCCTTTAAAAGTTATACAATAAAGTCAGCTCAGGAAATACTGGAGATATCATACTGCCACAACTCTGATTCATTACTCTTAGAAGAATCAAAGCGTTACGAGAAGCGTTTTATAAAGAAAATGTGCGATCCCATGCAGAATCAGGTGTTTGCACATTGCCACAACTCTGAGTTTTCATCCTCAGAAGAATTAGAGTTGTTGCAAGCTTTACAGAGGGAATATATGGTCAAATCCGGAATCATTAGGTGTTTAAAGTTGAAGCAGAACATGAAACTTCATAGAATTAAAGAATTCTGTATGAGACAGATCGAATGAGGAGTAAAATATATTTTATGAAAAACATATTTGATGTATGCGAATCGAATGCAGAATGAAATACCTACGTGTTTAACATAACGTGTTTAACGTATGATGTAAATATAATCATTACTGTTTTTGATCTTAAGGCTGATTTATAGAGGCCATAACCGTTGATTTAAGATGTAATCTTTAAGAAATTGACCAATCACAGTCGATTATTCTTCTCACATTCGACTGTGATTGGTCAATTTCTTAAAGATTACGGCTTAAATCAACGGTTACGGCCTCTATAAATCAGCCTTTAGAGGTTTTGGTGTTTAGATCACCAGCAACAAATATCTGTATGACATTACCTTATTATGTGGATAACTTTTTTTATAAGTGTAAAGTGAATTCTTACTATAGAGAATTCTTACTATTATTGTGAAATAAAATTGGTGAATTATTAAATGACTTTTGTTTATTTTCTATCTTGCAACTAAAATATTTCAAAGAAATATACTATCAGCCAATGCATACATATACAGTGCAATGGAAGTACGCTATTGTTCTCAGCACAGCCATACACCAAGACCCACTATAAGTATTAGTATTAATATTATATAATACACGTATAAGTATTAATATTTATATTAATTAGATAACATTGCTGTTATTAACAGTAATAACATTTACATATTATTTGAATTGTTAAGAAACACATTTCTAATGTTAATCTTATTGAATATAAAGGTCCAACAAAAGTAATTTTAATAAAAATCAAAATATGCAAATTATAATTCTATATTATTGTTATTAGTAGATATAATAGTAAGAAACTTTAGTAATAATAATATAGTAATATTAGTAAAAAATTAATTTTAAAAATTATTTAATATTGTCTTTACGTATGCAAGATTACGTATATCAATGAATAATTATATACTCATGTCATTAATAACAAAATATATTTCATATTTTATAGTATATAATTATAATTGTTTTGATACAGCTAATGGACGGTACAAGACCAAATACTTAATCTCTAGGCACAGCCTAACACATAATTACCCTGTCACAGTTATATATGCAGTACTAAGCCTAACTTAAACACAAAAATATATAATTTTTTTCTATCACAGCACTGCAAAACAGTCTTCTCAATAAAAAAAAATAATCTTAATTAAAAAAGAATTGCTAAAATCACATAATAACAAAAAGAAAATCAAAGTTTTAGCAATAATGAAGAAATTGATTGAGATCATAACTTTAATTACATTATTTTTATGAAAACACCTTCTTCACAGAAGCATGCATAGCCATAGTTTTGCTGTCGTAACGCCTTCCATTAAGATGTGCTAGATCTTCACAGCGTTTAATACTATATGTCCGTAGCCTCATAGTAAAAAACTTCTTTAGAATTTTGTGTGTAATAGAATGGCATGTGGGAATATTGCAGCCATCCCATACATATTCCATTTGCTTTACTAAGAAATCTATCATGTTAATTTTAGCTTCACACAAATCATGCCGTATTTCTCTGAATGTTATTTCTGATTTTGCGATTGCTTTAAAGCATTCATCGGAAACTTCCACGAGGTTCTTGTGTTTGTAATTTCTCATTTCAGTTACGAGGGAATAAGGATGGCGGTCGCTCCCCTGCCATAGGACGGAATTGAGACACACATCACAAACTGTCGTGCTACTTATTTTTATACTACGAATAACTGACCCTGCCATGTCATATAGGATCTGCAACTCCCAAGAATCTAATATGTTTATGTGATGATCTTTTAGTTGAGGCAATACTAAAGCAGATGATTCCATCAATTCTTCAATAACATTTCTTCACGTCGTGCTATAGCTATATTTCTAGAAAATTTCATAAAATCCATTGTTATTCCTCAACATCTTCATCATAAGTATCATTGTCGTAGCTGCTATTCTTAGCATTAATGCAGACCTGGCTCAGCACCAAAACCTTTAAATTTTGTTTTACTTGGAGAGGGTTTGGAATGGGTTGTTTCACTCTCAAGGCAGAAAAAGGTTTTCAATACTACACTGACAAAACCGACCAGTAAGTATAAACTTGTAGCAACGCTTGTACAAAAATAATCTTGCAAGCCAATGATGCTTGCGCATGCCATGATAACGCCAGTTTGACAAGGCTTCCAGTGCCCATCAGTGCCTACTATCATAAAACGAAATACATAAGCAGTTTTCTTGATGTGGTCCATTGTTTCTTCATATGCTTTCTTGTTCAACAGACCAAGAGCCAGCTTCGATGATCTGTTTGACATTATATCAAACCAATGGCTCACTAATCTAATAAAAGAAGCAGTGGTCCTATAAGCGTCTTTACCAGTACGTTCAGCATATTTTCTCAGCGCAATCTCGGTTCGTCGATTGAAGACTGACCGGGCCGTTCCAACTTTCATCTTTTCATATGAATTTCGACAATGAACCTTAGTCTTTTTTAATCTGTAAGCTATCTTTATTTCAAATTGTAATTCGAACTCTAACACATCATCTATATGTTGGATATTAACTACTGGATCCGTTAATTTCTCAGAAACAAGAAAGTCATAAGGAAGATAAATAATTTTGTTGCTTTCAAGCATAGTTACGATATTTTTGAATAAGTGTACTGGATCCGGTATAAAGTAAAATCTATCCTCTGCTCTAACTGGATGCTGTATGCTGACTACAGCATCAGATTCACGTGTGCAACCAATACCAAACATATTCCACATGGCTCTATTTTCACACCCCATGTCAGTTGTAATTGAGTGAACTTTCAGCCCTATTTTTTCACACTTGTCTATGACTTTCAGTATTATATCCTTGAAGACACTGCCACTGCTAGACTTTTTATCCATTATTTTGGGTCCTACCTTCCCAGTAAAAAAATAAGCCACAGCAACTTTCCATCGTCTACTAATTCCTCCACACATGATGACAAGGACCTTTTTAGCTGGTCCAACATGAGAAGGAAAGGTGCAATTTCCTATCATTTTTTTAGTTGAAGGATCAAACACTAATCCAGCTTTAATTGCCATTTCGTCTGCAACAATCATACAATCTCTTTCATTTTCAGACATATTTTTTACTGCACATTTGAGCATGTCGAAGACCTCATCTAAGATGCCACTTTCAAACCAAATATGTTCTACCGTTCTTTGTAGGGTCCTAACTGATGGAAAGATGGGTAGATAATTCACAAAATCACAAAAATTTGTAGTACCCCCATTTCATCTTAAACACAAGGGCATCCTTGACAGTTTCTGGACTCCAATTAAATCGACCACGAATAGACTGCCTTTTTAGAGATGCAATCTGGTCAGCACGTAGCCTTGATGTTAAGTCGAGAGACTTTGCATTCTTCTGTTCTAAGCGCCACAATCTACACTTATATTTTTCATAAATAGGTTTAACAGTATGGTATTTTTTTGTTATTATTTTCCTATGGTAGTCAGACGCTTATTGTTATGTTGTAAGGTTTTTATTTCTTCCTCTTGTTTTTTCAGCTGATCTTGTAATTCTTTAATTATTATTGATGATGGACTTGCAGTAGATGGAGGTATATAAATGGGTTCAGAAGCAGCACAGATATCGGCCAAGATAGTTAGTCGGTTGAAATCATCAGTACCATGGTCTGCAATGCAAGGTGCAGAAAGTTCATGACTAATTTCCTTTGGAAAGTCCATAACAGAGAGGTCATGAGAAGAAGTAAAAGAAAGCTCTTGGTTTTTATCCTGATATGGCACACTTTCTATTACAATGTTATTTGTTTTGGCTATTACTTGGCTTTCTGTAACTTGAATGGATTTTGATGGCTCATATTGAATTGAGGTACAGCCATGATCACGAGGTAAGCGGTTCAATTGTGCAGTGAGATCTCGAAAGGGATGACGCTGATGTACGTCAATAACATATCGATGGTCATGCATTGCAAGAGAGATGTTTTCATTATTTTCTATAGCCAAAGGTATTGCAGAAGATCGTAGCACTCTGGACCCATCTGCACGTACTTTTTCCCATTGTGATGCATCAAAATGATTCTGAAATTGTGCCAAAATTAATCAATGCATCATGTGTAAATATGTCACATATGCGAGGAGTAATAAAAATATCTCACCTCACAAATGTAGCTGGAGACTCCAGGATACCATAATGTCTGTCCAATCCTCGACATCCAAACAGAACGTCTTTCAGGATCTTTAGGAAAGCAAAAGAGCTGCTTTCCCTGTCCCACCCGAACATTGCAGCCCTTTACTACACACGTACGGACCATTTCAACTGCATATAAAAAAACAGTAGTATGATTACAGTCTTATAAGATTTTAATGTAAGTAAATAATTAGGTAACAAACATATATACATTAAGTAATGACAATGCAGAGACACAAACTAACCTTATATTAAATCTGTTCAATGTTTATTATAATATGTTAACTGACATTGGAAAAAGGGACCCATAATAATATAATAATATTACATATACTACGTTTACGCGAGCGTTACTTCTGTAGTAACTTACGATATATCACTCGTTTACGCGGAGTAAATTATCGTAAGTTACTACAAAATCCCGTTTACGCGAAGGAATTATCATAAGTTACTACAGAAGTAACGCTCGCGTAAACGTAGTAATATTCATATATTACATATTACGTAAAATAAGATTTTACCTTATAATTTCTAAGTCTCCTTCTGTATGTATATACGTAGCACTGCATAGCTCGCTGTTGTATATGGAGCCTTACATTGGTACACAAAATGGCGACTAAACCACGTGACTCAGTTGACCAATCAAAAGGAGTTCGCTAATGTCGCTTCTCTGATTATAGGACTCTACATGGAACGACTTTTAAGCCCCTTGCACAATGCCAGAGGCAACAGGCAATAGAACAGGAAATGCAAAAGAGAGAAATATTCAATTTTCTCTTTTCCAAAGAACGAAGAAACTGTATAAAATGGATGCAAGCTGCCAACAAAAATAAAGTTAACCTAAAAAACGGTACTTATTTTGAATACATATAAATTATAATATTGAGGCATTTTTAATACTTTATTGAAATTCATTTTCGTAGCTCGCATATGCTCTGTCCACTCACACCAAGCTGTTACAAACCAAACCCAGCTTATTTAGCGAACTGCGAAAATTACTCGCCTAAGAGATTACGTACACTTCATGATCATGCAATTCCAACAGAAAATTTACCACCTGGTACGCAGATACTGGTGATGGAAAAAGTAGTGCTGATAAAGAGCGCAATCAACAGAATATAATAAGTGAAAACAGCAGGTGCGTATTATTATATTATATAAAATGTTTTCTTATTATAATATGTGAAGATTGCAATAAATTATATTTACAAGTAATTCTTTTTTAACAGCTTCAGCGAGTTTGAGAGAAATTTGATCGACGCTTCAATGGAAATTAAAGCAGAACCATATTTTATGGAATCTCCACAAGAAAATGCTAGGTATGATTTTATGATTTTATGCGTGTTAACAACTTGATTACCGTACAAGAGATTATTGCATGTTGTTTTATGTTTCTATTTTTTTTATATTTTTAGTTTTACAAGTGCAAGTAACGAAAAAATAGTAAATACACAAAGTAATTCACAGACTGTTAAGTCTGAGCAGCTAAGGTAAACAAAATTAATTGTCTGATTATAAAATATCAACTTAAAAATTATATATATCCTAGTAAACATCAAATAACTTTCTGGCATAAAAATATTTTATTGCATATTGCAAAATTTTTCAAATAAATATTTTTTAGCTTTCTCCCCGAGTTTGAGACCAATTTGATCGACACTTCAATGGAAATTAAAATAGAACCATATTTTATGCAATCTCCACAAGAAGAAGGCTAGGTATGATTTTATTGATTTCATGCGTGTTAACAACTTTATTACTGTACAAGAGATTATTGCATGTTGTTTTATATTTTCATTTTTTATGTTTTTAGTTTTACAAGGCGCAAGTGACGAAAACAATGATAAACGCACAAGTAATTCACAGACTGTTAACGTCTGAGGAGCTAAGGTAAACAAAATTAATTGTCTGTATGATTATAAAATATCAGACTTAAAAATATAGATATCCTAGTAAACTTCAAGTAATTTTCTGACGTAAAAATATTTTATTGCATATTGCAAAATTTTTCAAATGAAGAATATTTTTTTAGATATCAAGAAATTCGTAAGTTATTAAAAGAAAAACTATAAAAGCAAATAAAGAAATACCTATTTACTTAAAAGAAAAGTAGAACGGTTAGAAAGAGAAAAATTGATAGTTACGAAACATGTAATAAAAGAAAATGTCCATATGTGCTCAAAAGATATTCACTCCGAAACAAATTGACGTTTTAATAAGTAATGGAAAAAACAATGCAAAATGGGTCCTGAAGACATATCTGCTGCAATAACCTTAGAAACATAAGCCCAGGAGCATATCGCTTTTTAAAAGAAAAACACTACCCGCTACCAGGATTATCCACACTTAGGAACTGGGAAAGAAGGAATTTTCATGGCTCATGTTTAAATTAATAAGAAATTAGTGTCTTATGTAAAAGACAAACGTTTGTACAAAAAAAGTTTCATTTATGTATTGAAACCTGTAATACTAGCGTGCTATGTTTATTTTACATATTAATTTGTTGTATACTATTCAATAATAAGTTTCTTGAGCACAACTTCTCGTGTTATTAAAATAAAATGTTTATTATGTATTGACATTGCTTATATCCACAATATTTTTAAAACTTCAGAAAATTATTACTTTTTGTCATACATCTATATATTGTTCAATTCACACTTCTTTACATTTATTTTACATTTATTTTAATATTTCTTTATATATAATTTTTACCATTTTTTTACTAAATAGATTAATTACATGAAATAAAATTGAATTACCTATATATAGAACAGAAAAAGAATTTGAATCTGATGTAAAAATTGCGGTCTTAATTCTATTGGCCAATAAATCAATATGTCTCCTGCTTGTTCGAATACACTCATTGGGCGCGTTCGCAGACACAACTGTTGAGTTCGTCTTATCAACACACTGCGTTGATTGGTTGGTTCTAAAAGTAAGAGCCAATCAGCGTTCGACTGCTACTGAGCGACTAGGGCTGCGTTCGGGGAGCGCGCTATTAGTTGCTTTCATGAATGTTGAAGAAAGACAGAAGTGAGATTTATCTGAGTTTTGATGTAAATGGAAAGCAACTATTAGCGCTATTGTATCATCTATTCTTTAATCGCTCATCAAGTGTAGACAAGGATAGAATAAGCAAATAGCGCTAATACGCGCTCTCCGAACGCAGCCTTGGGCTGCGGTCCACTTGACGCTACAAATGCTTCGAAAGCATGCCTCTTCTCTTTTCTTTCAATGAAGAAGAAGGAGAAGAAGAACGCTCCAAAGCATTTGTAGCGTCAAGTGGACCGCATTGTTGGTCTGCTGAACGCGACCACTTGGTTATGAGAAGAATGCGCAAGAGCACATAACACCTTATTCTCCTTCCACCATCATTATTATTTCCGGAAGAGCAGAAGGTGATTGGCTGCAGAAAGATTGAGGTAGTTTCGAGTAAGTTTCGGAACGCACCGATATTTCAAAAGTGTGAATCACACACATCCAAGGCTAGCGCTATAAATACTTTAAAGCGTTCGATAAACCAATCAGAACAAAGGAAAATCTACGCTTTAAATCATTTGTTTCCTCCAAGATTCTAAAAAAATCATCAGAGATATCAAGAAAAATATTGATAAAGTTACTCGATTAAAGTTCCGACAATCAAAATTTGCTACTCCTAATCCTCAATTCATTCAAGACATCTTTAATTTCAACTCTTCTTTCTCGCAACTCTTTATTCTCGAGGAAAAAAGGGTAGATAAAAGAAATAAAACAATAGGAAGAGGAAAAAATTTTAAATGTAATAATGAGGTAGTCTGAAATTATATGCGAAGCAATTGTATGTACATACCTACTTTTTTTTAACTGTATCTCAAATATATTTTGTTTAATCAATCAGATTGATATTTTTCAACCAGAACATTATTAGAGAATAAACCTTGCTTTTATTTCCTCTGTGACGTTTACATAAATATTACATTTATACTTTTAGGGTTGTTAACGTTCTTATACCTAAGACTGCACATTCTTTTGTAACATTTGTATTGATTAAAGTGTAACAGTTTTCTTTCAATAATGTGTATCTTAATTGTGTACAAAAATTTCGAATTTATTTTACATTATATTATTAATTTATTATTATGTATATTATTGCAAAATAAATACAACATGAAACGAATGTTTTCAAATTATGAAATAAATTTGAAAATGCGATATATGCGACTATGACTATTAAGTTTGCAGGAATAAAAATTTCACTATTTGAAGTTTTAAGCAAGATATGTTTAAAATATAAGTATTAAAATATATTTTATATTTTACGTATGTTATACAACTTTATAGTTAATTCTTTGCGCCCTTAAAAGACATTGACATTGAAGTCGAGAATCTATGTCACAGCTACTTTACAAAATTCTTCGCACCAATCGGTGAGACATTGGTAACAATCTGTTGACTGTTTTGAGTTCGCCGAGCACGCATCCTTCATCCATTCTTGAAATAACTCCTTATTCTTCTTTAGCACTAAGTACTGCCCTAGAACCACATACGCCTATATAACAAAAAGTCATAATCATTAACTCATGTTCAATAAAGAGGCTCATAAGAAATTGTATAATAATTAATCATAAAAAATTGTGTATTATTCTCTTTCGGTTCAATTTAAATTTAAGTAAATCAGAATAATTTTATAATAATTTTAGCGCAATAATTTTATGTCCCTAAATAAAAATTGTTATAAATATTGGAACAACTCTTTTGATTAAAATATAAGGTACTAAGAGTAACTTTGATCAAATTTCTATTAAATTAATTGGTGATCAGTTCAATTGCTTATATCAGTAGAATTGTTTATAGCAAGATTTCTCACCATATAATTAATAACTTATCAAAACACCGCAGATAAGACACTGCTGGATAAGATAATTAGATCAATCTCGGTATTCCCTGTATTTTTATATCATGATTCTAAGAATGACTTCATGAATACGAAATATTTTAAGTAAAATTATAAATATACACACAAGTGTATACAAATATATATTCACCTTATCAAAACCTGCGGATTCTAATCTCTTTCCAAGAACTTCCCCGACACCAGCGAGCTCAGTCACAGGCTTATCACCCATCGGCTCGGCCACGAAGTTCCTATGCTTCTGCGATGTACTCGACATTTTGAATATTTTGATCTGTAAAAACGAAAACTTTCATTTTCCAATCCGTCATTAAGCGAAGCGTTCAGTCTGCGTTAAGCAAGAAACCACTCTACCAATTCATCACTAATTGCACTGTTGCTTCATAACCTTAACGCAATGAAGTATCTGTTGTTTAACGTAATTTACGAAAATATTTCGTACAAAACTCGCCGGGAACAAACGAAATGGGTTGGAAAAGTGGGCAACAAACAATGGGCAAGCTTAACAATCAGAAATATAAAAACAAATAAGACACGAATGACCCATTACCTGTGACCTGTGAGATTCTTCCTTGATTGTATATCGCGACCGTCGCGGGGCAAAACAAGTTTTGAGAGTGCGGAATTCAGAATTCTTCGAACGCCACTTCGTGCAGATAAGACGCAATCTGATCTACCGGAAATTATTCACAAATTTTTAATGTAATCAAAAACCGCTTCCTCGTCAATGCCACAGTATATGGATAAGACCAGATAAGACCAAGCGTCTCTCTACTTACTCCTTCTTCTTTGTAATATGGCCTTTGAGCAGTACTGCTCTTATATGGCCAGAACTTCTTTTCTTCTTTAATTTATATTGGCTCCTTTCAGAGGACAATAACGGCCGTATTTCAGAGGCCGTAAGGCATGTGTCTTAATTTTCAGTTGCATTGACGCAATGAATTTAATTGGTCTCAATGCAGACAGTGCAATCGTCTCTCTGCTTACGCTGCGTCAACAGATTTGTCGTGTTTGTGGTTGGTTAAAATTCTAAAAATTTCCTGCACTTGAAACGAGATAAATATACATTGCACGTTGGAGAAAGAGAAAGCGAAGATTCTATAAGTGCAAAAAGTGCAGAAAACACGAACAGATCTTAATGCCTTCATCGAACGTGGAATAGGTATATCGAGTAGAGCGAAATATCAATTTTTTTTTACTCGTCACGTGAATCACGTGAATGGACGTGGTCGCGCGACGCTATTGAAAAAGCCAAAACTCGACCGTAATTTTCATTTTACATTTTTAGCGTCTCCACAGTCAAAATTATATCTGTAAAAATGAAACCTGTGCTTATTCTTGCAGATAGAAATTGTAAGCCAGATACACGTATAAACTTCATCCATTACCGCAGATGCAATATTTGAAAAAAAATTTTCTCCGATCTGAAATTTTTCAAAGCAACTTAGACAGAGGCAGGATTATAAATGAATAAAACACATTAAACGATATCTCAAAGTTTAATCACTAAGGGCGACTTCAATCAAACTCCCATTAACTTAATTGGCAATTAATTCAATCGGCAGAATTGCTTAAAACTATTTCTAACTGTATAGTTGGTTGTCACCAATCCAATCTTTTGTTTCATTTTAAAAAACAAAAATTTAATAACTCTATGTTAATAAAATAGTGCGAGTATTTTATAATTTTTAACAGGGATAGAATAAAATAAACTTCTTTGTTGTTTAATGAAAAGAAAGATTAAATTAAGGACAACGAAAATTATACAGTTAGAAATCTTGCAACAATTCTTCAATCAATCATTAATTAAATTAATCGGAATTTGGTCAAAGTCACCCTAAGACCACATTTTTCTCCACAGTAACTGTAACGGGAGAATGCCGTTTCTTTTCTGTAGCGTCGAATGGAAAACATTGAAATCTACTTTCCTTAGTGCCTCTAAATAATTCTCCACACAGACTGTCGGTAGAAATATCACGTTGAGATCTTTCCCTGCCTTCTTTTTAAGCGACGTCGCCTAAAACAAAGAAAGGTAATGTCGTGTAAGTCGAGAACTTTCCCAACTTTTTCAGCTAGATGCGAAAAGTAAAAACATGCAAACTGCAAGCCGGAGGATGCAGATTGACTTGTTATTAGTCAAACCCCAGACAAGAATGCTATTATCTATTATAACAGTAGGTACCACTTTCAGATGCTGCTTGGCGCAAGACGCGACTTCGAGTACAGCGTCTTGAAATCCAGCGCTCGACTGTCCCTGAAAGATGGACTCGGAGGAGACGCCGTTTTTCAGCAGAATATCCTGCGGCAATACCATTACTCGTTTCCGGGCGTTATACGGCACGGAACGTATCAAGGTGACCAGGCCGTACGCCTTGCCGAAGTGGCTGGCCGCGTGGTCGGCGTTGACGCTCGCCGTGCCCTGTGCTTCTAATAACAAATAATAGATCGACGATGTGGTATAGTCGCAATACCTCTCGAGCGACTCCAGGTCCACGAATATCGAGCCGCTTAGTTTGTTCAAGCGAGCGTCAATCAAGCGCTTGAAATAGCGTTTAGATAGCTTGTGCCGTTGAAGGATCTGCAAGATGCGGAAGACCTCTGATATCCAGCAACAGTCATGCAAATGCGTATCGCAATGCGTTCTGTTCATCTACCCTGTGTAACTCCAACGCCACGGGACTCCTCGGCGGATTATCGTTATAAATTCCGTTCAGGGCGTCTGTCCAAAACTGTAATCGCATAGCGCCTATCCTACTGTCCCTCACTTGATCCTCCACTTGTGCCACTTCGACATTGAATGCTCGTACAGCAAACGCCGCTGATTTAATACCACGTGGAAGCAATAGCGTGCACAGAAAGTTCTCATAATCGTTGTTCCTAGAAAGACAATATGTATAAGCACGACTTTGAGCGAATCTTGTTGGAGTACCTTTCCCTAATACTGTTCCACAAATTTTTAGCACGATTACTTTGACGTATTCTGCAAGAAATTTTTGTTTTATTCCACAGAAATGTAGAAGGTGCATTTAATTCAATCTCCATTCCTCAGGAAATTAGAAATTTTGAAAAACCTAAATTTATTTAGATATGTCAAGTCAACGCAACGTTATAATATCTGGGATATACTAACAATATTATATTACATACTGGTTGTAAGAATATTGTAATATGTACGTATATGATATAAATATGATTGTACAATTCTTGTTTATACTTCTGCAGCCCCGGTTTAACATAGCGAAGGCAAGTACCTAACCAGCTGCAAACAATACTCGGTCGGGGTTTGTTTTTGTCTCGCACCACTCGTGTTCATACGTCGCAACTGCGATCGCACATTTCGCTCGATAATCGACAGTTTATTCATCCTTTTTAGTCTAAAAATTTGTGCTGAATCTAGCGATGTAAATAATCGCACGACGGGAATGACATCGAATAATAAAATTGTCTATCGTGACGTAATATTTCGTTGCAATTCGCTACAATTTTGAATAAAAACATTCGAGGTAACCTATAAACCATCTGTGTTCAAAATAATCAAGATTACTAGAGAGCACGCTTGACAACAAAATTACTCCAATATATTTTCTTGAAGTTCCTAGATTTAAATATTGGCGACACTACCGGATTGACCTTGCCTAACTTCACGCTTTACTCCACTTTACTCGCAGAAGTAAACATGGCAAAGTTATTAGGGTTGGATAAAGTCGCGACGTTATTCCGCACGGTACGCGACCACGGTGGTATTATCGGCTCCATCAAGACAATGTTCAGGTTATTGTGCAGTCATACGTTATATTAACGATACGGCGAATGTTTCAAGATATTACGGCTTTTCACTACTGCCAGCATTGTGTAACTCGGCTCTGCATTTGCTCCTTGAGCTTGTAACTTGTTCAAACTTTACTGTCATCGTGCTTTTGCATAAAGTATTTTGCAGCGTGTCAATTTGATCTCGCAAGTAACATTGTCAATACAAACTGATTTGACAGGGTGGATGAGCTGAAGAGCGGTACCTTGGTTGGAGAAGACAAATATGGAAATCGATATTACGAAAATAATATGTACTTCGTAGGTGAGTTATTAAGTACACTAGTATGGCATAAATACGAATTTAAGATTTGTAAAAGCAACTCGATGTCACATGTATACAGATATTCATACTCATATTAGAGTTTATTCATACTCTAATACGAGTAGGAATGTCTATATATATGTGTGTGTGCGCGTGTGACATTAAATTGCTTTTACAAACCTTGAATACCTGAAAGCGAATGACGGCAAAAGATACAAAGGATTAACATTGTGCTTATTCAATAATCTTAACAGGACGTAACAGATGGGTGATATACGCAGAGAGAGTTGGACTTAATTATGACGGCTCGCAAGTCCCACCTGAATGGTTTGGTTGGTTGCACCACAAGACAGATTTGCCGCCGCACAAAGATCCATCTCGTCCAAAGTACAAATGGATGTTGGATCATCAACAAAATATGAGTGGCACTAATCAAGCTTACATGCCCTACAGCACCACGAGACCAAAGATCGAACCTTGGCGGCCACCACAGTAATAAGCTTGGAACAGCAGTGAAACATAAAGAGTAAAGTAGTTAATTCATAAGTGATAGTGAAATAAAATATTATTCAATGTAAATAAAGTGACTATCAAGATAAAAAGATTGTAGGTATTTAAAGGGATGGTTTTTTGTCCTTTTTCCCCACTGGTTTGTGGCATGATAATGCGGTAATAAAATGAAATCTGATTTAGTAACTAAGCAATAACATTTAATTAATTTCCAAATTTGGAATATATAAGGAACAATGAAAGCGTCTATTTATACATTCTTTTTAAATATTTATTTGGATTTTATTGGACTAAGCCAACACTGCACTATATTGAATTTGTTTGTTTTACTGACGTCACTTCCTGTACACTGTTCATGCATTGCTTCAAGTAATTGACCCTTTTTTTTATATTGTCCTGTACACTGAAGTTTTCATAAGAAAGTTGTATGAGGTTGTATCCTCTGGCTTTTAATAATTGTGTGTATAAATATGTCGATCCTACGAGATCGTTCTGTCCTATGCAATAATCACGGTAATCGTGCACCATTATTGCTATCCTGAAATGGTTATACATGATTATAAATTTCGCATTTATATTTCAGTGTTGAAACTATTAAATTTTCTATTATTTGGAAATAAATAAAATTACATCTTAACTAAGTTTTACTGAATTACAGAATAATTTTTACTAATACTCTAACTTTTACTAATATACTCTCTTAAAAACAAAATTAATGCACTACACTCTTTTTATTGGACGATTTAATAACATGTGGACGTACCTTCGTACATTATTCGACTGTTCATTCCAATCTTCCACTTTTACAAGCCTATGTTGATCATTTATGCGATATTCCGCATCTAAAAATACAGAATCAAGTACTTTTTTTTACTCGATAAGATTAATGCAATACCTATATTTTACTTACTCTAAATTTTCTTTTGTGAAAAAGAATGGATTAATACCAGTATATAACTTCGCCGAGTTTATTTAGATATCAATGCAATAATGATCGTCGTGTTTATTTACGAATAAATTAAACATTTAACATAATATTCACAACATTTAATATTTAACATAATATTTACATTTAATATAATATTCGTTTTCACGCATTTGCAATTTCAAAATCAAATTCTACGAGATTATACCGGTATTATTTTATTTAAATAACTTACCTAACGAGAAGCCCATGCCTGTATCAAAATTTGTTTTAAAATAGGATGAAGACAGTAATGTTTCCGTTAGTGTTTCCAACAACGCATTTATGTACATTTGTTTTTCCTTTGATCTAACTATAGATACATTATTAAATTCTGAGTCTTCCTTTAAAAGAGGTCCTGCAATTTAAAACAATAATAATGCCTAGAATTGTTAAAAGTATACTAATAAATATAAAAGTATAATAATAAATGTCTCCTAATGTATACCTTTATAATTCGTCAGTACAAATTGTGCAACGGCGTTGATATTTAATAATTTTAATACCTTTGATATATTTAGCTGGTTAGAGGCTGTATAAATCATATAATACGAAATTAATATTATTAATACAATAAGATGACAATAAACCTTAGATACATTATTTACATTAATTAGATTAATTAATTATATTAATTAGATACATTAACAACAGATACAAACCGGTTAAATTTTCTATAAATGCAGGCTCCAGCACGGATCTTACGTGTTGCGGTGTCACTGCATCTAAAACTGCTAAGGACCAAACAATATCCAACCATTCAGTCCAAGACACTTGAAAGGGGTTTGCGTGGTCTGCAAATTTCTGGTCACAAAAATAATTAGTAAACATGTATATATATCTATATCAAAGAAAATATAATTTTCTTACGGTGTCAAACAAATGTTTAAAATAAAGATGGAAACATCGTGAAATTCTCTCGCTATACCTCGATAAATGAATTTGCTTTCTGCGATTTATATTGTAGAGCCGCAAACGTTTGTAGTATTGATGAATAATCCAGCAATGTGTAATCCATTGATTTCTTAAAGAACGTGTCGCAGAATGCATCGAGTACATTCACATTCTTGTAACGCAGAAATCCCAGTGACGTTATTATGGATTTGTTTATAGCAGCGTTTTTGCTGTTTGGTATACACGCTAGTAAGTCAGATGTGATTTTTTCCAACAAGACCTATTCGAGACATGTCATTTACAAAAGACAACTTTCTTTCAGATCAATATAATGCAATGGTGTTGCGTACCTTGTCTCGAAAATTAAGTACGGCCATGCTGTATAACAAAGTCGCACATTGCTTCAAATCCAGCTCTATGTTGTATTTGACAATATTGTACGACAACATCTTTAATAGCGGAGTATTTCTCTTTCCTTGTTCTCTTAACGACGCTATCACCTTTATTACATAAAAATACGTGAATGCATATATGTATATATTCAATACACAAACATCATACTTAGTGCAATTATAGCAGGTGTGGATAACTGCAAATACATTGCAGGCATGAACACTCGTATAAAAATACATCAATGTTTACACATATTAATACTGCGCGGACGCAATGTTTTTGGAGCACTCACCTGGACACCCTGGGACTTTTAAGTCCAAAGTGTTTTTGAAAGCGTTTCTATGTTACAAAAAATCTATAAAAATTCATGTAGGTATTATCTTTAAGTTTCAAAAAGTGATTTCTATACTTACATAGGCCGGAACTGTTGCAATTTTTTTCCCCATTCCCGTGGGAATCACAAATAAAAAAGTGACTGTGTCTTAAAAGGCCCGCGGTGTCCGCGCAGTGTTAAAAATGTACAATATCATACTCACTGCAATCATTGAAGGTGTAGATAACTGGGAGTATTTCGACAGATTGTTCGATGCCTCACGAGTTTTCTCACCACTGTTCTTAACTAGCTTCCTGAGGTGAATAAATCTCTCGTCAGTCTCGATGTCTACCATCTGCGATTTCCCGCTGTTTATCTGATTAGTTATGCTCGATATCAGCTTCAGGGCATTAGTTATAGACAGAGTTGGTAATACTGCCAAATCCAGCAAGTCGTTTACAGACTTGGCCGCTTGAAATTGTTTGAAAAATATTGTATCATTTTCATTCGACCATTTCTCCCTACTGCTCTTTCCCTCTGTATGAGGTTTCGTCTGGATACCGGTCTCTTTAGGCTTCTGCTCCTCTTCCTTCTGCAAGACCGCTTGCGTTTTTGAGAACTTAACACTGTTGTCCTCCTACAAAATAAACAGCTGATAATCTTTCTTGCCGAAAGATTGCGAGTCAAACATTAAAGTACACATAGAACAAGAAAGATTGTTATCAGAGCTTTAAGTTTATCGTAGAAAAGAAGCGATTAGGTCGCTGTCAATTGCACTTACGTTCACCGACGCAGCGGCGGGTTGCTCGCCGGTAACCGCCGTGCTGGAGTTGCAGGCCACGAGAGCGGTGAAACGCCAGGACGAGCGAGGCGCGAGCCTGGCGGTCGCTGTGCACAGCATCGCGCTGAACTGCAGCATTGTCATTAAGTCTGTAAAACGGTTATTTATGTAATTGCCCGCGATCGGGGGCACGTCGCGACGACGGTTCACGCCCGTCGATCTCGCGACACTCGTGTAAAAACGACGGTGGCACGACCTACGTTACCCGTGGACGACTTACGTTACGAGCGGGTGCGAGGAAAAATAGCGTTACCGCGAAAATAGACGGTTATTGTGAATTATCTCTGGTGCATGAGGTGCGCATTTTAGGTTAGACGATCACCATGCATATGATCAATGATCATAGATGCAGAGAAGTTTAGACGTGGTAGCAGTGGCAACGCGCGAACGTGCAGCTCGAAATAAAAATCGTACAGACGCGCCATCGTCTTTCAGCGGAATCTTTCAGTTTATTTTGAAAATGTTAAAGAAAATACAATTTCAGTCGATAAGCTAATAATAATAAAATCTTGTAAATCTTGTAATAATAAGATTTTGATTTTACAAAATAATTCGATAACATATGTTATATAATCTTTAAATTTGAAAAGCAAAATTAATAAAAATAAATTAAAAGGTATAAAGATTTTAAAGATTTTAGATTTAAAGAAGATTTGAAAAATATACATATATCTCAAATATTCACTCTCTTTCTTTAAGAAATTTCCTTATTACTTCATTATATCTTTATTTATAATTATGTATAATGTCTTTATTATTATATCTTCATTATTATATGTTTCTCTGCGAGGAAGCTTGACAAGAAAATTTTTCATGAAGTTTATTTCTGCTGTAATTTTTTACATTTGCAAAATGAAACAAATATAACACATATAATATTACATAATATTTAATAAATATAATATAAATACTTTCATAATAATTTTAATAGTAATTAAATTATGTTTTTTGAAGAAATAAATAGATGTTACACATAAGAAAATATGTCTACGATTTTCTTGGTTGTTCTTTGTAGCTGAACTTTTCAACTTTTTCTCTCCAATATGTTATACATATATCCATTTCATTTTAAGTGAATAAAGTACAATGTAGTGCAGTCATAAAGAGCTTATTTTAGAGCTTATTTTAGAAATCTGAGAATTTGGGGCCCGCTATCGTCAGGTCACTGCACTGTTCGGTAAACAGGTTGCATAAGCGCCAGCCGCCAATACCGCCAACTTCAAGCACTTGGAGTCATTCGGTAGCGCGCAGCAGCAAGTGCCGGCTCACGGCTGCACAAGTTTAACCAGCTGACGTGGATCGCGGCAAGTGTGTCAACGAGGGAAGTGTATCCGCAGGCGTAAATCAACTGATCTGCAATCATGTGCTCCGCGAAGACACCGCGCATCCTCTCGATCCAGAGCCACGTAGTATCAGGATACGTCGGCAACAAGAGCGCTACTTTTCCGTTGCAGGTGATTTCTACGTGGAGATCTCGTGACTATCCTTGAATTCCTCTCGACGTCGATCATTACCCCCCCCCCCCCCCCTCTTCAATCCGCGAATTTTTAGCAACGAAACCTCGATAATCCGACGTCGATGGATTCCTTCTTGCGTTGATCATGATCAATCATGATTGATCATCGCGAAGGCATATAGAACATTAGAGATAAGATTCCAGACATACAACGACGGACTTATCTTATATTAGTCATTAACTTATCTTATCATTCTGAGATATTTTTTGATTTAAATATAATTCTTGCCGATGCTGGTTTGTTTTCGATAATCTGCTGCCTCTAGAACAGCTTGAATTTAGCTTGAATTTAGCTTCAATTTTTAGTATATATATAAGTAACAATTGACTAAACATCTCACATACTTGACGAAACACCAAGTGAATTAAGAGATCAATTTTTCATTAGCTATTAGGCTTTGAGGTTGATGCGATTAACTCTGTACAATTGTCCAATCATACTGGTTATAAAGCATTTAAAGGCCAAGTACTCAATGATAAAGATTTAGGTAAGACCTTAATGGGAAATAGATGATGCAATAATGCTCGTGTAGCAATGAGATATCTCTCAATTACAATTACTTCCTTAGAGGACCTAGTTGATGGCCTAGCGCAAAATGGCTTGGACAATTATACGCACTTACTAACTGGATACATCGGTTCGGCTTCTTTCCTGAAAAGAGTGGCGTCACTAGTCACAACTCTAAAAGCCAAAATTCCAAATCTTACATACGGTACGTTATCTTTTGGATTAGGAGTACCCAATCTACGGCCCCCACTGGAAGTTTTATCCGGTCCGCCAAGAAATTTCGACGTTACAATATTAAAAATTTTTTAAATGAAGATACTTTGTTTTTATATGATTTTCAAAGATAACACTTATCCTCCGGCCCTCTGGTTATTACAAAAATTTCAATATGGCTATCTTGATAAAGAAGCTTGGGGACTTCTGCTTTAAATCAACAGTAATTTTCATGCGATTACATTCTTTTTTATGAATCATATTTATTATACTTGTTCAATATTAGTTTGCGATCCCGTTATGGGCGACAATGGCAAGATGTATGTCCCAGAAGCATTGAAAGAAATTTACAAACAGGAGGTAGTGCCATTGGCGGATGTAGTAACTCCAAACCAGTTTGAATTAGAGTACGTATGATATTATTGATTTTAACATATGTTCCAATACATTGATCATTATTGCAATTATATAAATTGTCAATAATTTTTAGAAATGAATCATTCTCCTTGTGATCACTTATGAATTGCTTTTATTTATGCTTTCAGATTACTTACAGATGAAAAAGTCACTAATATGAACGAACTGCAAAATGCGATTAAAAAGTTACATCAGAAGGGACCAAAAACTGTAGCTGTATCGTCGACTGAGCTCAGTGACAAACTAACAGCAGTAGTGAGCACCGCGAAAGGTTGATCATGCATTGCAAGATAAGACAAACTTCGAAATAATCGTGGATTTACATTACATTTTTTTTTCTCAGATAACACGTTGATGAAAGTAGACATTCCTAAAATACCAGCAACTTTCACGGGTTCCGGAGATCTCTTTGCCGCACTATTTCTTGCTCATGTGTACTTGCAAAGTGACATGAAAGCCACCATGGAAAAAACTATAAATTCTCTGTATAGCGTGCTGCTTAATACGTATGAATTTTCTAAAGGTGATTTATGACATTTAACGCAGAAAATACCTTAGTATTATTGTTAACACACACAATTATTTGCAGTGTATACGGATACCGAAGCACAACGGGCTAGAAGAATTGAATTACGACTCGTACAAAGTAAAAACAGTATTGAAAATCCAGAAATTCGTTTGCTTGCGGAATCTTTATAATATACATAAAGTATGTTATGGGGAGTTAAGAGAAATGCTTAAGTGTTGCTTACTAAAAGAAAAATATATAATATTTGTTAATTTTCTTGAATATACGTACAGTTACATAAAACTATATATGCATATATAGTTTATGTAAAGTTATCTTAGTAATTAAACACTTGTTAAGATGTGACGCGTGGCATGGTATAGGAGCGGCCAACTCGCAATCAGTGGGTTTCAGGTTCGGTTCCAATTTACGCATGCCTCAGTTTATAGGAGCTTAATTAAAGAGTTGAGAGAGTTGTGAACGAAAGAGATTAAATGGTAAATGGTTTTGAGAATCCATTTACTTACTGTATAAACTATATAAGTACTTGTTAAATAGCATTTACAATAATGTGGAGGTTTCTCCAATGATCAAACCCCAAAGACCAACGTGTACGTCTTCCAAAATGTATAAAACTAATTTATATATGTAACCTGCAATAGGTTCATGGCAAATATTGTTTCTACTCTGTATTTAAATAAATCTGAAATCTCTTGAACACTGTGTCTATGCAGTGAACCGAACTTAAACTGTTAATATATCTGAAATCCTTTTAAAATTATTGAAATATGTTTATTTACATTTTTATTACATTTCTATTTCTATTATAATATACAATCAGTCACAATAGTCTTTCAGGGACAAACGAGGTACTACATTCATGGATTGCAGCTCTTGGAACAATAATTTACAAGCATAAGGGATTATTATCGTAGAGACAGAAGAGCTTGATTTGCATCTCTGACACCAACCATTGTACCCTATTAGGCCGCATTTGTTACAAACGTCGACTTTAAAAGCATCACTCGATATCATGAGTCTCTCTACTAATAACATGCTAGCTCCATAACCGATCAGACAGTCACGCTCCATTTCACCCAATCGTAGACCACCTTCCCTAGAACGCCCTTCTGTTGGTTGACGTGTTAGGACTACTCTTGGTCCCCTGGCACGAGCGTGCATCTTATCTTGCACCATATGTTTTAATTTTTGGTAATAAACCTACAAATCACATTTTAAATGTCATACGAGAAACATAAAATATATTATTCATTTAGTTATCTGCAATTGTTAAACGTTATAAATTGTATCAGTTATCTGGGAAAAGGCATAAATCCTTACTTTATTAGGAAATAAAAGAATTTGAAAATTTTAATATAACTATATAAAAGTATTCTGTTATCATTTTAATTAAGATGAGTAAAATTTTTAAAACATAATTACGCTTTTCAACAATGTATCTGCTCTTTATAAAAAAAATAAAATTGTATATTTACTTTTCTTTTTTAAAATAAATTTCTTAACACTAATTTTTTTTATTCTAGAGAAAAAAACTTACTGGTCCAGAGTAAATGTATCCCATCAGCGGTCTTCCAGACATGCCGTTATAAAAGAAATCTTTACCTAAATAGTTGTAGCCATTCTTCGCCAACTCTTCGCAGAGGTCTTCCACTTTAGCGCCACCGAACGCTAAAGTAGACGAAAATAGATAGTAAGATTAAATTGATCAAATGGGGATCAGTCGTTATCTTTTAAGATGTACCTGTTGCATCCTGGAATTTTCCATTCACGACACCAGCTTTACCTGCAAGTACCTCTATTAATTTACCAACAGTCATTCTTGAAGGAAATCCATGTGGGTTCATAATTATGTCGGGACACATGCCTTGATCATTAAACGGCATATCTTCTTGCTCTACGATTAAACCTGAATAAACATTATCGAAGATTAATACGTCTCTCTTACATCGTGTATAACGCGAAAATATCGAAATAATTATACCTATAACCCCCTTTTGTCCGTGGCGACTACTGAATTTATCACCGATCTCCGGTCTCCGAGTTTGCCTCAGTAACAGCTTTACTAAAAAGGCATCTTCCGCGTTACTAGATATCATAACTTTTTCCACATATGCTGGGACCAAGCCTTTGAATTGGATTTCCGCGTTCCGATATTCCGTTTGCGTTTGTACATTGCCAGAACTCACCGGGCCGATATTCTCACTCGGCGCCGGTACTGACTTGTTCACCATTATCTGCATATGAATAATATTAAATAAAATGAAATATTTAACATCATTCAAACAAGAGATACTTACAGTCTTATTTTCCACCATTTCACCAGGCGCTACAATCCCATCGCTGTCAAGAATTTCATGCTTCGGTACAGGTTTCTTAGTATTAGCATCAATCGATGGCCCCATAATTCTGTCGTACGTTTGATTAGGATATTTCTTTAATGTACATTTCGCGTTTCGATACACTATACATCTCCCGTATCCTCTATCAATGGAAGCTTTGTTGAAAACCAATGCATCCTCGATATCATATCCACTATATGACATCACTGCGACAATCGCATTTTCGCCGGCTGGCAATTTATCATAATTGATTAAGTCGATCGCACGAGTTTTCACTATAGGTTTCTGCGGATATACCAGATTGTACATCACTGTGTCAATGCGGTTACGTTGATTGTATCCTATGACCCCCATGGCTGTTTACCCATGGCACATTGATAAGTATTTCTCGGGCTCTGATTGTGATGAGGGTACGGTATCAATCCTGCGCACACTCCCAACACCGTGAACTCTGCGATTTCCAGATGCGTTGTGTCGTCGTTGATTTCAGATTCCGTACATGCGATTAAACTATCATTTTCTTCGTTTACATCTAAATATTCAATCCTAAAAAAGCAGTAAACGACAGAAAAATTATACAACTGAAAATATGTATATATGTATGTATATGTATGTATATATATATACATATATATATATATATATGCAATAAAACAAATGTAAATTATTTACCATAATAAATAAAATCATCAAATGTTATGATATTTCGATTAGATCCTCTATGTGTTTCTGTTTAACAGAGATTTTCCATTCTTAACGATGATGCACGGTCTGCACAATCGCCCGCCGTCGAACTGACTTGAATGCAGTTATGTCGATTTTGGACATGTATCGATACGAAACTGTTAATATATCCTTCCTGCGTAATAATCTGAACTGACGCACCACTCTCTGATAATTCTGCACGATGCCTACCATGATACCATTCACAAAAACTGTATATATTTTTGGCATAGTTAGCTCTTCCCCAGCGAGAGTGTGAATGTTCTCCACACCAAGATTAAGCATCAGTTTTATTATCGGCTCCTCCGGCACTTCCGTAGTGATGTGAGCCTCAAAGCCAGATTCTTCACCAAGCCACAAGATTCCCCTCCGGTGTATCGTTCGGGCACAACATGCCCCATTGCGAGCCCTGCAACGATCGCGGACCAGAGACCTTCCTGGTTTTCTCGAATTGGGAATGGACTCGCGTCATCATACCAAGCGCCGAGATGTATGAAAGTCTCGATAACACCTGCGTCACACCGTGTCTCTCCATTCTAAATCTCTTGATTGTCCAATTACCCGATGAGATAGCGAAAGCCAGTCCATTGGTAATCAGATCTTGTCTCATATGTTTTTAGCTATATCAAACGGTGCTGCTTTTATCTTGGGAATATTCTTATTGGCAATCTGCCTGAGCTCCCAATTGAATCTTTTAAACAGATCCTCAAACATGAGAGCAAGAAGGGAACCAGCCAGTTCCAGACGTTTATTACCATAATAATCCTTGTCGTCGATCAGACTGCGATCAGACTGCGCATTTATAACTCTTCTGATCATCAAGGCGAGATACAGCGCCTTCGGCCTAAAACTGAAATCGACAACAGGTACGTGGGACAATATGTTGTCGCTAATAAATCTTTCATCTCGTCAGTGACACGGAATTTTGTAATGGAATGAAATCTCGTCTGTCGCCGTTTGTTATTGAGATATTTCAATGCTTGGTTCTGCGAAAAGATGCCAAGTTCTTGACAATCCTCCAGGCTAGCTGCAAATTTGTTCAAATATATTTCTTGCGTTCCGACCATTTGCATGATCTCCAAGTCGCTTATTATGCCCATAGCTTTGAAAATGACGGTAATCAGTATGTCGTCTTGGAACATATTGTGCCTTAAGTAATATCTTCCAGCTTTACCCACAACGTTTGTCTTGGTCTTTTTGTCGTGGGTAAAACTGTTGCACGACGCAACAACGCAGTCTTTGCTGTCTACTTCTAAAATAATTCTGTTCCTAATCATTGTTCCTGTATCAATATAACTTTTTCCTGGCCGTTTATGATGAAATAACCGCCAGGATCAAGCGGGCATTCATTCATTTTGGCTAATTCAGCCTCAGACTTTTTAGTTAACACACAGTTAGAACTGCGCAACATTATTGGCATCCTGTGAACATTTAGAATTGTATGTATAAGTATATATCTTAATAATTTTTTATATCTATTTCTGTGTTCTATTCTCATTGTTCTTACTTTCCAATGACCACATTTTTCCTTATTACTCGCTCGTTATTTCTTACATATTCAATGTTCACTGAAATTGAGGCAGAATAATTTAAATCTCTTAAACGGCATTCGTGTGGCGTGGTTGGCCGATTTACTGTAGGAGTTTCTGGAACTTCAGGGATGTCTACTCCTATGTTTAAATATCTGGAATATGAGAAAACAAAAATTGTTTAGTCTATGATACAATTGCATCTTGGCATCTTGTATATGGCATTGCTCTTACTTCAGATAAAAATGTGGATCTTCGTCACTCTGAATCTTTTCATTTGCCTTAACAATGTTTTTTATCTCTTCATTGATGAAATAGTTAAAGGAATCTATGTGCTGCTTCACTAAACCTTTTCTCTCCGAAGAAATGCCGCCACTAATTTCCTTTATCCTGATTATAATATTTAAGTAATTAACAATAATTATTTGCAGATCCATAGCACGTGAGAAAAAAGTGAAGACTCATCGAAGTAAACATATAGTAATTACATCTCAATCTTTCTAGAATTCATACCTTTTGTATAC